>NW_015386502.1:474401-503001 GCF_001527695.2 Protobothrops mucrosquamatus | reverse complement strand
TCCGGATGATTCCGGATCTCCCTGCTTTCCGTCGCGCCCTCAAGACATGGCTTTTCCAGCAAGCGGACCTGACCTAGGGAGGATTTTATATGGGGTTTATTTTTTAGCAATTTGATAGAGACACAACTTTAAAATTTGATTTAATTCGGTTTTATCGGGGGGGGGAATGTATTTATGTTTTGTTTTAAATATGTTGTGCACCGCCCTGAGTCCCGTCGGGAGAAGGGCGGCATATAAATTAAAATAAATAAATAAATAAATAAATAAACCTGCTCAGGCAGGAAACCCTATACCATTTCAGACAAATGGCTGTCCAGTCTCTTCTTAAAAACCTCCAGTGTTGGAGCATTCACCACTTCTGGAGGCAGGTTGTTCCACTGATTAATTGTTCTAACTGTCACGAAGTTTCTCCTTAGTTCTAGGTTGCTTCTCTCCTTGCTTAGTTTCCATCCATTGCTTCTTGTCCTGCCTTCAGGCACTTTGGAGAATAGCTTGACTCCCTCTTCTTTGTGGCAGCCCCTGAGACATTGGAACACTGCTATCATGTCCCCCCTCGTCCTTCTCTTCATTAAACTAGACATACCCAGTTCCAGCAACCGTTCCTTATATGTTTTAGCTTCCAGACCCCTAATCATTTTTGTTGCTCTTCTGTAGATTCTGCCTCCAATCCCATATACACTTCCAACATTCAGTACAGATTTGAACTGGATATCATACATGCAAACTAAATACTTTATGTGTTATACATCCTAGTGTTTGCTTTTCAGCCATACTAGCTTGTGATAAAATTACCATTTTAGAAGTTATCAATTATAAGTCTGGATGTAAGGTGTTATTGTTATTTTGCTTTCCTGCAAATCCAAAGAAAACTTTCCTATCTTATAATTTATTTCCCCATGTTCTTCACTCACACCTCCAGTTTAAAGCACAAGCTGTTTAGTCAAGAATTTTCTGAAATTTCTTCAGTCTGAGAATTCCAGGTGTCACTCAGTGAAAAATATAACAGCTCTTCTCAAAACACATACCTCATTCTTTCCTACAGACTTGGGCTTAAGGATCAGAGAGTTACTAAGTCTCAATAATATCCAGGTATCAAGTGCAGCTGACTTGTCATGGAGAATTTGAAAGAGCTGGCAATATTATACACTGCAGATTTGTGATTTATTGAGGCACAGTTGTCAGGCTGACAATGAGTGGTATAGAAGTTGAAAATGGCAGACAGATAATTCTTTGAGGAATCTTATAGCTATTTGCCAGTCCCTTGGGGTTGAAGAAAAAGAGATAAGGGAGAGCAGGAGAGATGGCCCTTTATAAGACACTTTCTAATTGGCCATCAAGATGATGGAAGGCAGAAGTGAGAGATGAAAGTATGAGCCACTAAGTGATATTTTTGAGCATTTTTCTGTGCTCAACATTTTATGTCTATACTTGAATATTTGCCAGAGTGTTTCATCTAACACCTAGTTAAATCTCCTTCTGTCTCATCCTGAGCTTCACAGCCTGAGATATATGCTCTTTTTCTCTTCCTTCCAATCAATCATTGTTTGCAGATCTCACTTTCTTTACATCTGAATATGCACAGGAATTAACGAAATGAAAATCCAAAAAAACATTGGCAATGTTCTCTTCTGGCCCTCTATTTGTTTATTGTAAACACAATAATCTTGCCTAGCCGAATGAACAAATAAATGTCTGGGCTTTGCTCTATGCAGGGCAGACATGATTTGGTGAAGTGAAGGCGTATGAAAGCTTTAAAACATATGCTTAAGGCAGTCCAAACTCCAATAAATGGAAAAAAAAATACCTCAAGATGTTCAAATGATTATTGAAATGTGGTAGGGTTCTGAGAAGAAAGTATACTTTTTCTGGTGGAACTGGGACATGAAAGTAGAATGGATACATAGACATGTTGGAATGAGTCCCAACTGATTCCAAAAGCATGAGAATGAGGTTATAGACAATAGCAGCATTAAGAGAAACTCAAGTCACCTGGAAAAACCCTATGGGTGATCTAGCATATCATTTTCCACCCACTCCTCTGTAGCTCTCTACAGTTTCAAATATGAACCTTTTCCATTAAGAGCTACTTGATCATTTGAAACAGGAAATGCTCAGAGCCAAAGTCTAATCCAGGATGTTCTCTGCCACATAGCTGTGGTCTCAGTAGTAGGCAGGTGAAGCAGGCAGACATTTGGCAGGAATCCACTCCCACAGCAGCTTTGTGACTTCAGATTTATTGAATGAGGATTGCCATGCAGAATAACAACAAGCTGCATATTAAACATACATTGAAGTTTGCTTGTATAAACAGATAACTAAGAATCTTTTTCCTCTATACTGTATTCACAAAATACCCTAGAAAAAGCATTGCCACAAATTTTAAATGAATCTTCTTTTAAAAATATTTTGATCTACAATTAGACCATCTCCCACTAATTGGTTACATTGTACTATTCTGCAGCCATCATTAAAGCAGTCTAAACTCATTACTGTCATATTTGCCTACTGATTGTTGGATGACACTAGAAGACACTTTAAGTCACTAATGTAAAAATTTATTTATTTTATTAATCAAATGTATATGCTCATCTCTCTGGTTTACTTTGGATGATGCACAACAGTAGATAAAACAGAAAATATGAAAATAGCAACAAGTATAAAAATATAGTAAATAAATATCCTAAAAACTCAACCTACAAACTCTAAAAGAAGAGAAAATAAAATATGACCCCTCCCCCTCAACAATAGAGCCATCTAGACAAATATCTGATTCCATGGGAGCCCCAGGCCTTGTCATATAAGTAACCAAGTCCTGAAGGCCTACCAGAATATCAAAAGGGATGGGGCCAATCTGATTTTAGGGGGAAGGACATAAAAGGGGTGCCACAGAAGTCATGGCACAGTTCCTGGGACCTTGAATGTAGATGGCATGCTTTCTCGAGTTCTTATGGGGGGAGAGCTAATGTAAGTAGGGAGAAGTAAATCCGTCAGAGAACTTGGTCCCATGCCAAGAAAGGGTTTAAAGATTAAAACCAACATCTTGAATGGTACCCAAAAGCAAACTGCCAACCAATGCAGCTCACAAAGCAGAGGTGCAACATGGCTTTCCTAGGAGCACACATAACTGCCCCCACCAATACATCTTGTAACCAGGTGAAGTTTCTGAATACTCTTCAAGGACAGCTCCATGTACAGTGCATTGCAGTAGATCATTTTGGAAATGACTAGGGCATGAGTGACTGCAAGCCATACTAAGAACTGAACGGTCTTCACAGCTATACTGTAGTTTGAATGACTATATTCTTGGAACCATTTCTTTGTGAAATATTTACTTGTTGCCACTTTTCTTCCAGGAGTTAAAGATGGCAGGTATATACTTTGCCTTCCAATTTAATTCTTACCACAATTCTATAAAATGCATTAGTTTGAGATGCAGGGATTTATCCAAAGTCACTCAGATTAACTTCATGGGTGAACGGGAATTTGAACTTGAGTACTCTCAGTCCCAATTCAATATTTTTACCATAATATACTGGCTCTCAATTCTGTATATATCACCAGCACTAATAGAAAATTCCATTGATTTTGGAACCTAAAATCTTGTTCAAATCACTCACTAAGCTTGTAGGCAAGCAGAGTTTATTTATTTACTTATTTCCTTACATAGTAACTTAAAGACCACTCCAATCAACTGATGCTAAGAGATGTACCACTCCCAAATCCATCATTTCAATTAAACATTGTCAGTAAGGAAGCTTAAACTTCCTTCTTCCTTCAGTTGTTATTTTGCTTTGTTGTTTTTTTTTACTGCTAGCTGTTTTTAGTATGCTATGGATAAAAAGAGGTCATAAATTGAAGTAATAAGAGAACAATACATAAAAGTTGTTCCAAAAGCTTTAAGAGTTTGCAGCAAGTTTATATAAACTTAAGTCCTGGCACATAGGATCTGCTACAAGTCAGAGAGAGAGAGATTTACACAATATGTGCTCCCTCAGATAGATAATAAAACTGGTTTTTTTCATATTCAATATGGAAAAACCACAAGCTTTATCCAGACATATTAGCCACCATTCATAGCTAATAATGAGCTATGATGGGCCCACATGGTAAGCAAGGCAGATATAGAACAATCAGATGGAAAGGAGCTCCAAATTGTATTAGAATGCAAATTGCAGACAATAGTTTTGATCTTCAGGGGCACATCCTATATTCCTCAGATGAAAGTCATTGTCTTCCATTAAGCTAGTTTCTGCTAGGATTCCAATTCCAATTGAAGCTTTGTTACTGGCAAACTAACAAGCAGTGACAGTTAACGGATCTAATCCTCAAAGAGTAAATTTTGCAAAAGAAGATAAAGTGCCTGTATCTGCTGGCAAGCTGCCTCAGCAAACTGGAAAAAAGAACCACCTTTCTTTTTTCCTTCTAGAAAAATGTCATGATATACATCGATTCTTTAAGATGGATGTGAAGTCACTTGCAACTTCACTCTCTTGCTTTCTATCCATGGAAAAATGCAAAGTGTAGCTCAGTGGTGGGATTCAAATACCTGAACAACTGGTTCTCTGCATGGACGCCACTTCTGGAAGTCTGTTCTGAGCCGGGGAGGCCTCCCAGGCCCAGAATGGCCCACCGGAAGTGTATGGATGCCACTTCCGGAAGTCTGTTCTGAGCCAGGGAGGCCTCCCAGGCCCAGAATGGCCCACCAGAAGTGCATGGACACCACTTCCGGAAGTATGTTCTGAGCCAGGGAGGCTCTCAAGGCCCAGAACAGTCCACCGGAAGAGCGTTCCAAGCCAGGGAGGCCTCCCAGGCCCGGAGTGGCCCATAGGAAGTGCATGGATGCCACTTCCAGAAGTCTGTTCTGAGTCGGGGAGGTCACTGGTGGGCCGTTCTGGGCCTGGGAGGCCTCCACAGCTCAGAATGGACTTCCCAAAATGGTATCCATGCACTTCTGATGGGCCATTCTGGGCCTTACAAAAAAAGGGCTAGGGCATCAGCCGGTTTGCCAAAGTCAACAAAATATTCTACTGAACGGATGCAAACTGGCTGAATCCCACCACTGGTGTAGCTGCATGTGACATGGCTTGGGTAAAACAATCTGCAGAACAAAAGGATACAAAGACATAGCAAAGAATTAATAGATAAAAATCAGTTGATTCCCTGGTAGACTCCAAAACAAAAAAGAAATATATTACAGAGATGTTTCCACTACACCTGACATTTATTCTGCTAATCCACCTGAAGATCACTTCCCTCAATCTCTGAATTATTTGTAAGTAAACCATAATGCTGATTTTATAAACTGTTCCCCTTGAATTGAGTAGCTCTTTGCCTGCAACCTCTCACCAGGTATGGTTTCCATAAATATGCAGAACATTTGATAATAATTAAAGCAATTAGTAATCAGGTATATGCTGTTGATTTTCCCTTCATATCATTATGTTGTTAGAAGAGTGCAACAAAATTAAGGAACCATACAATGTCTCACAAAGTGCATGCTAGAAATATTTTTCTACCAATAAAAGATTATAAACAAGTTCAAATTATTTAAGTAAAGCGAGACAGAAACAAAAGACAGAAATATGAAATTGGAAAGGAACTTTCTTAGTTTATAATTCTAAACTCGAGCAAATAATAATAATAATAATAATAATAATAATAATAATAATAATAATAATAATAATAATAATAATAATAATAATAATAATAATAAAGTTGGAAGGGACCTTGGAGGTCATCGAGTCAATATTTTTATAATAAAAGTAGCTCTAGTCATATATTGTGATTTTCCCAACCCATTTGAAAGCCTTTCCTTTGATACCATACCATAATTTTAGAACTACCCACCCATTACCACAACCATATTTTTCTATCCAAATCAACAGGTACAATGTTTGTGTAAAGATGAATGCTTTCAATTCAAAAGTATAAGGGATTTATTTTCATTATTGCATGAGAGAGTTGCCTTCAACTAATTTGTACAGATACTGGATTCTCTCAGAGGAGCAATGCGCAGACCGTCAATAATTAACTCTGTCAGATGGCAGAGGGCCAGAACCAATTACGCAGCGGTGCAGACATCTTCAGCTGCTTATAAATAAAAAAGGAAATCTGAAATAAAAGTAAATAAAAGCATTATTTGCTAGCATGATCAATAATTGCTCTCTATTCCCCCAGCTTTTGTCTATACTGCATTACCTTCCTGATTGCAAATAATAAAACAAAACAAGAGAAACCAGGCAAGCTGTAGATAATCTATCTTTTGGAACACTAATGTTTTTCTTAAATATATTCCCTCCAACATTTTTAAGTATCAATCTTTGAGGTTTTCATTTTTAATTTCCCCCTTCCATTTAGCAATATATATTAAATCAAACATCTTTCTACAGTTACTAGGTGATAAGACTGCATATTGGCTATAGTCCCAAGCTTGATATAGGGTTCATAGAAGGGCATCTGCAACAGATTTAAAACTGTTATTGAAACTCTGCAGATGCCCCAGGAAAAATGGTAAAAATATAGTATCCTATTTTCTTCCTTCCTGTCCAGGAGAAGTAAAGAAGAAGGGGAATCCACTAACCAGTGATAGATCCAGACAGGACATAAAGTCATCACCATGATGAAAGCAAATGAAGGTAGTGAAAACTGGTAAGGGAGTTTTAAACCAGCTTTATTTCCTGGTAGTATATACAGGGCAGATAAGCACCCGAAGACTGTTGTGCAGAAAAAAAAATAGAGTGGGCTTAATCAGCTAGGATAAGGATCGCTAGATTCACAACAAGTTCACTCTAAGTTCTAGATCAGTGGTGGCGAACCTATGGCACGGGTGCCAGAGGCGGCACTCAGAGCCCTCTCTGTGGGCACACGCACCATCTCCCCAGTCCTAGGCCTTCAGCTGGGTTTTATAAAATCTTTTCGCTTTAGGCCTCCACTGTTGTGTGCAAAAAAAAAAAGGTTCAACCAATCAGTCAATTTCAACTTCTTGCAGGGAAAAAAAGATCTTGCAAAGTTGGAATTGATTGATTGATCATTTTAGTCCCACCCAGTCTGCCATTACCACCGCAGCCACGCCCACCCAATTGACCACACCCAGCTAATGGGACACACCCACCCGGCACCCAACGATGCATAAGTGGGTTTTGGGTTGCAGTTTGGGCACTCAGTCTCTAAAAGGTTCGCCATCACTGTTCTAGATTCATTAACATGTTCTTTCTTTCTTTTCTTATGGTAAAAATTGTCAACTTCAATCAGGGAACTACAGACATTATTAATTGCTGAAATGTACATAAGTTGAGAAAAATACTTTAGTTCTGATATGGAGAAAGGACAGACCCATCTGCTTGAATTAGGCTGAGATGTCTACACCCAAAGAGGATCCAATGACTATTTTCCAGGAATGCTTCAAAGATGCAGCTCTGACTAGCTGGACTTCTCCAAATTATCTCTTCAACTTTAACTTGTGACCACATTCCATTCACTATATAGGGATATTGGTGTATTATTTCTCCATCTACATCAAGAAAACTGCACAATGATCTCACAAACCTGGCAATAGTTTTCAATGATCTCCTTCATTCCTTGCCTGCCACCAGGCATTTTAAACATATGTTATGAGTAGCTCCACCTCATAATCTCACAAACATACTCATTACATTTTGCAGCTGTGGTTTTATTTTGTTGATGCCACTGCCAGGGCATGTTTATTCCACAGAGATTCCAAACAGCTGGGATGAGACAAGGGAAGTGGCATCTCAATTTGTCTCATGAACCAACACTAGTACCTGCTCAGATAAGCTAGAGTTTCTTACAGACACACATCCAGACTACATTATGTATTCTGGTTAATGAGAAGTATCCAGAAACTCATGAATGGGAACATTGTACAAAAAGATGCTCCGTTGTTCCACCATGATTATCATCTCCATCTGCAACTCCAGACCATCAAGTGTTACATTTCAAAAGTTCAGATTTTTCTATATATTCCTAAAATCTCTGTGTCTGTCTATTTGTAACCTTTAATTGGGTGAAATGGTATGTCAAAGGGCAACAATTTTTGAACCAAGGTACAGTACATCAAATGTGTCTATCTTACAGAATGCCACAATTCATTATCCCAGTGGAAATGAAATTTGGAAAGAGTGTTTGCTTCAGCACTGCTGCATAGGCCATGGTCATGTGACTGACATTTCCAACACTACCTGGCAACTTCCCAAAAGTCACTAGGGAAGTTGTCAGGAGTTATAAACTTGATTGTGATTGTACAAGCTCCCTTCTAGTTTTCCACAAGTAAAGATGCCAGCACACCCTTTCCAATCCATGCAGCATCTCTTATGCACCCCTATACACCCTTCCCAAATTGTGCAGCACCTATCCTCCTGTACACCTACATACTCTCTTTCTGACTTATCCTGTGCACTCTTTTCAACCCATGACACAATCATGCACAGCCTTCCCAAGAGATGCCACATGAGTTGAGTAGGATGAATGGGGTTGAGCAAGGTGTAAGGAGGTGCTTGTGGGTGCAAGCCAAGTGGCACAAGGATTAAAGATAGTGCATGGGGGTATGCAAGTGTTAAGTAAGGAACTATCTCTAAAACAATGATCAATGTGCCAATGGATTATCTAGTTTTTACTTAGAAGTAGCAAATGCAATGTTCAGGCAGCTGAAAATACAAAGGGAAAACTTAATAGTCTCTGTTATAGGTTTCCTTAGCATTTTTAACTGTTAAAATTGATGATACATGATAAGACCAGGTAATGGTGTGCCCTGTTATAATGCTGGATCTCATAAGCGGAGTCTGTGGTGATTTTCTATTACAAAGCAGAGCTTTGGTAGTCAGCATCCTCTGGAATGGTGTGTACATGTCTCATGTGGTGAAATACTGAACTGTAGATAGCAGCTTCTCTGAAAACTATATGTAGACCTGTGATATGGTATTGATGATACACTTGGACTGCCCCTTTGCATTGTCCATGACAGAAAGGAGTATATAAAAGAGTTTCTTGATACAGTAAACATATTATTGAACAACATATTTCTTGTACATTTACTTTTCTGAACTTTGGATGTACAGTATATAAGGCATATATAAGATTTCCTTTGCTTTCCCCAATGCTATGAAAGACTAATGAAAAGTAAGTCACACTGAATTCCATAGGCCTTATTCCCATGTATATCTGTTCAGAATGCAGCATTATTCCATTAAAATTTATGCAATTCATTAGCTAGGAGTGCTTTCCTCTATTTATCTAATCAAAAGAGTGATTGCTTTTAATGACTTTTACTCTCAGGGAAGCATGGATCGGACTGTGGGTATGTGACAGCCCTAATAAATCTAATATACAATCCAAGCAAGCCACAGTTAATGACATTTATATTCTGTTGGCCATGTTTGGTAGAATCCACTGTGATGTTAATTGCATGATGATATCACAGAATTCATATAATTCACAGCAGTTGAGTGTTTACCCTCCCCTTCCTCCACTGGCTGCTCATAAAAAAGGTATAAATAGTGTCCCTAATCTCACCCACTGGAATCAGTGAAACTTAAAGATGCTTACTGTTGACTCCTTGGTGACCTTTGTATGATTGATTGATTTCTATTGTTACCCATTCTGATCGGCTTTCAATTTAAAGTACTATTTACTATTTACACAATTACTATTAAAAATTTACAAAACATGTTAACACAATAAAAAACAGTAAAAAGCATTAACAATATAGCCAGGAGGGTTTTGCTAATAATACAAGAATACTCTGTTTTCATTTTTTCATTTCTTTTATTTATGTATTGAATTTATGTCTTAAAGCTATCAAATTGAATAGATTGGTAAAAGAAACCAAGATTACTAAATTCCCAAAGAAGTCATTTTTAACCTCTCAAAATATGGTTGCAAAGCAATTCTCAAAATTTGACAATTCTGAGTGCTAAATTGGTAAAGGTTATCCTAGAGAAATCATACTTAGTAAACTCCCACCCCCAAATCTGCTAATAGGAGCCTTTGAAGATTTCTTTAAAGTTCTCTTTCTAATTATGATTGTTTATACTGTATAGGCTACCACTATTTTTTTTAATTTTCTCTTGGATGCTTTAATTATAATTAACTAAGATTTCAGGAATTTGTCCAAGGATATACAGTATATCAGTAAGATCTATAGCTAAATACAAAACATTCATTCTCCTCCCACTTTGCCCCTGACACAACTTCGGTAATATGAAATTATTCTAGTTTCCATGAGTGTGATGGCATGAGTGAGACTCTTACTTTTAAACAAGGCATTCCTTTTTGCACTACTCCCTAAAAAAAGTTGAAGTTTCTACTCCATATGTTGTTCTAAATTGACATAAAACAACATTATTCTATGCTTATTAAAACCTGGACCTTAGAGAATTTATCCCACATGACAAATGATCTACAGTGAACTCAAAAAAAAAAAAGATTTATGGAAAATACACACCTATATTTCTTCCACTTCTTCAAGTATAACCCTTTTGAATGATACTGTTTTTATTTTTTGTTTTTTACTCATTCATATTTCTGCTAGTAACAGATGCTAAGAATACCAATCCCTATAGGTTTATTTTTCCCTCTGCTGAATTTCATAGCCTTTATTATCTTCTCAAGAAAATTATTCAGCAAATGTAGATTGGCACAGAACTGCCCCAAAGTGCAGAGCCATCACAACAGATATTACACAAAAGAGCTACTTTGTTTCTATCTCTTGAATACTAGAAAATGACTGTAGGTAATTACCAGTTTACTTTGCGTCCAGCACAGTTCTGCATAAATTCTGTCTCCCTATTCAAGTTCTCAGGCTACTCAGCATGGCAAGCACAAAATATAGCTGGCAATTCATTTATTAAACATCAGCAAACATCAAACCAATTAATTGTCAAAAATGGGACAAAATGCAGACAAAAGCCAGGAGAGATGAACAAAGACAAGAATTTACATTAACTTGTACTCCATTTATCAGAAAGTGCAGGGCTTTCCAGAAGTATTGGAAATAATATTGTGGGAAAGTAGCATGAACAATCCCATAGGAAGTGGCCTTTGGCTGTTCCATCTTAACCCCCCTTTTTTTGTACATTATGGTAGCAGAGTAGAGATGGAAAATAGAATACCAGGCCTCTCTCTATTCCTCATCATGAAGGAAACAATTTGATAGACGGAGATGATGTATCTAGCACTTAAATGTTAACCTGAAATATGCACAACATCCTGCTTTACTGAGGGAGGGGGAGTGGGGTTTCCATGTTTTATGCAAGAATAGAACAGAACAGAATAGAATTCTTTATTGACTAAGCGTGATTGGACACACAAGGAATTTGTCTCTGGTGCATAAGCTCTCGATGTACATACAAGCAACAAGTAATAAATCATGATCATAACTATAAAATACAATCATCATAAATCATAAGATACAAGATAAGATAGTCATAGGATACTAAATAATCAACATAAATCATAATAGAATACTAAATAAAAGCAATCAACATAAATCATGAGATACAAACAACAAAGTTATAGTCACAAGAAGCTAAGGAAATAGGTAATAGGAAAGATGAGAAGGATAATAGTAATAGTAATACAGCCCTACAAGGTGGTTTGATATCCCAGGGCATAAGACAGTATTGTGGGAATTAGTTATTTAGAAGAGTGATAGGGGGAACTGTCCTTATGCCTGGCTTTGGTGTTCAATGTCCTATAGCGTCATCTTGAAAGACGAAGTTGAAACAGTTTATGTCCAGGATGTGAGGGATCAGTAGATAATTTCACAGCCCTCTTTCTGGTTCGTGCAGTATACAGGTCCACAATAGGAGGCAGACTGGTTGCAATTATTTTTTTCTGCAGTCATAACTGTCAGTTGAAGTTTGTGTCTGTCTCGTTTGGTTGCTGTGCCAAACCAGACAGTTATAGAGGTGCAAATGACTGACTCAATAATTCCTTTGTATTTTAAAGACAGAAGAGAATCATTTGAAAATGACATCATCTATTTTTAGCTGTGGGAAAGACAATAAATGAATACCTTGTCAATGAACTGCATGTGAAAATATCAATCTAATGAATAAGTACTGAAAAAAATCATACTAGAAATTCTGAACATTGGACAGTCATTTGTCTGGCATGGTAGAATATCCTGCTCAAGTAGGGGGTTGGACTGCAAGTCCTCCAAGGTCCCTTCCAACTCTGTTATTCTGATGTTCTAAAACAAATCATAATATCTTTTGGAATAATGATATGATCCTTTCAGTAGGAATATTGTATTCAGTTCTACTTGATAATTCAAGCCCATAATTCCATTTAACTGACTCCTAGATATTTTATTTTTCAGTACTTGTGAGTATATCCAAAACATCTGTGGCAGGAAAACATAGGACTTATTTATGATGACCCCTTCAGTCCTAGAGAAAACAAAATTCTCAAAAGTAGAGTAGAGCGATGTTTCTGTGGCTAAAAACTGAACTTTTGAAAAACACTTTATTTTGCAGCAGCTGAGATTCCACAAAGGGCAGGGCAAGGATGAAATGATGCCTTACAAGTGGGTGGCCCAAAATTCCAAGGGTTTCTTGATTTTGTTGATTTTAAGGAAAGAGTTGTTTATTTTTTTTCCCATCTAAATTTGACTGGAAAATATCACCAACATTTGCAGGGAGGGTGGTTTTTTTTGGGGGGGGGGGGGTTGGCCAAATTTCAAATCCATACCTTTTGAGGATATGGGAATTATAAGCAGTCCAGGAACCTTGGACTAATTACCCCTTTTTAAAACCAAAACTATTTTTTAGAAAAAAAGTAAGCGTTTTCCAGTTATTCTTTCCTTCTCCTCCCTTGCCTGTTATAATATTCTCACTCCATTAAATTCATACACAAACAAAATAGAGTTCTAGTAGGCTTGATAGATATTATAGATGTTCTATGCTACCAAATGTTTGTTCTTTGTACAATTTTATGGCTAGGACATAGGAGTACACATAGTTCAGAAAAAAACTTCAGTATTCTGGTCCGCCTGACAAATATCTGATAATCTTAGATCCTTTAGAGCAGGGCTTTTCAACCTTATCACAGATTATACCACTTTTAGGACATGACAATATTTGAGTACCACCAATGCTTAGGAAGGTGTCAAAAACTGGATGACTAAAAAAAGGGGGGGATTTTAGGTTTTACTGATTAGATTCATTTGTTATTATAGAAATGCCTAGTTTATAATATTATGGAAAAGTAAAAAGATGAGGTTCAATGTTAATACTTCCTTTTACTGCAACAGTGGAAGTCTGTTCTTTTTCTCTTCTCCCCCTCACTTTCCCCCCTTTTCCTCCCCACTGTGTCCTACTATTTGCTTTTATATTTTTGTATTTTATTCTATAATCTAATAAAATATTACAAACTGTAGGAAAAAAGGAAAAATTACCAGTTTAAATTTCTTTGGTGGCTGTTCCTTTGCTGAATCACTTTCCCTTTGCACTGACAATTGCATGATGAATTTATCCATGTTTATTAATATGCACCCACTACCAGCTAGCTCAGGGGTCTTCAAACTTGTCACATTTAAGACTTGTGGACTTCAACTCCCAGAATTCCTCAGCCATCATGGCTGGATGAGGAATTGTGGGAGTTGAAATCCACAGGTCTTAAAGTTGCTAAGTTTGTAAACCCCTGAGCTATCTGGTTGGCCCTTCTTAGCTCTCCTTCCACAGTGTAGTAAGAATGCACCCTCCAAAACCCTTCCCTGTACCCTTAAAGACACAGGAATCAAGTGCAAAGCAAGAAAGGCTCACAAAATAAAGAAACGCCTAAAGAACAGACAAGTAAGGATTTTTATAGATACTTTGACAGGGGAGCTGGTTGTTTTCTGATTTCCTACTTTTTGAAATACCTGATAAATAAATCTGATTGGTTTGGCGAAATTACTATTAAAGATGTGCATGAAACAGCAGCAGCAATGGAAAAGCTATTATAACTTTATTATAAAAAGATGGAATGTTGATGAGATTGGGCACCTTTAGTCAATTGACATGGAATACCTGCAGTTACATAGAGTTATACTGGTCACTTTTTCCCTGATTATGTTAACCTTAGACAATTACACAAAATTGAATCCCCACTGCTTCCAGTCAGTTGTAATCTGTCTATTTTGGATAAGCAGAGCTTCATTTCTTTCAGTTTGTGATGGTATTTAAGGGAATTGGGAAAGAGAGAGGAAACAAGTTTTAGGTTTGATTAGATTATGCAAATATTAAAATGAGCTTGGCCCCGTGTTCACAGGAGCATTAGAAAAATAAACCAGAAATAAATTCCTTGTTATTTCAGCCATGACATTCCAGTTTGTGTTAAATGAGGAACAGACAGGCACCTTAAGCCCAATATTTGGCAGCCTGAAAAGCCCTGATCCATCTGAGGCATGTTACCAAATTATCTCTCTTTCAAGACAAAATTGTTTAAAAATGAAATGCATGGCATGAAAAATGTATGTTTAAAATGTTACTGAAGATTTAAAAGGAATAAAGAAAATGTGCATGGGCATTAAGCTTAAAGAAATTGTTTAGATATAGAGAGGCAAAACAAAGAAAGGAGCAATGGGTGTGTCCATCCAAAATGGAGAATAAATAGCTTTAAATAAAACCAATCATTTGTTTTCAGCACAGACAAAATAAAACTAACCTAATGTGGATTAAATTAGGTGCTGCCCTAAAACATTTACTTCACAAGTGAGAAAGGGAGTTGTTTTAGATTCTTTACTTTTTTCCTCATAGTCTTATCTTTGAATCTTCTCTTCCACAAACTCTTCTTTTTCTATTTAACTTCAAGAGGAAGAGGACTATGTTTGCTGAGGATTTAGCTAACTGGTCAGTATAGGTTTATTTTTGGTCACCACAATGTAAAAAAGATGTTGAGACTCTAGAAAGAGTACAGAGAAGAGCAACAAAGATGATCAGAGGATTGGAGGCTAAAACATATAAAGAACAGTTGCTGGAATTGGGTATGTCTAGTTTAATAAAGAGAAGGACTAGGGGTGATATGATAGCAGTGTTCCAATATCTCAGGGGTTGCCACAAAGAAGAGGGAGCCAAGCTATTCTCCAAAGCACCTGAAGGCAGGACAAGAAGCAATGGATGGAAACTAACCAAAGAGAGAAGCAACCTAGAACTAAGGAGGAATTTCCCGACAGTCAGAACAATTAATCAGTGGAACAACCTGCATCCAGAAGCTGTGAACGCTCCAACACTGGAAATTTTTAAGAAGAGACTGGACAGCCATTTGTCCAAAGGTTTCTTGCCTGAGCAGGCCACTGGACTAGAAGACCTCCAAGGCCCCTTCCAATTCTATTATTATTATTATTATTATTATTATTATTATTATTATTATTCAGTCTGCAGAGTATTCTGATGTAACGGGAATCTCCAGAAGCTTGCATTGCTAGAAGTGCCTGTTACAGCATGGCTTATTTGTCTGGATTCCTTGTTTGCAATGTAATTTCTTCACATACTTGACATGTAATTTGTGTGTCACCCTAAAGTTTTCTTGTCCTTCCAAGATGCTTGTATTATCAGACTTTTTCTTTCACTTTCTACCCACTTTAGCTTCCTCCACCAGATGTTTTCAGCCACCAATTACATTCAAATGATAATAAATCCATCCCATTCCTGTCCAGTCCTTTCCGTATATTCAAGTATATCTTTGGTTTAGTTTTTTAATAATGGTTTATCATTTTAAAAAATAATTTAAAAGCTAAACAGAATAAACAAACATTTCACAACATAAACCTACAAGATGAAAAACATGAATTACAATGATTTCTGTTAGTACATAATTATGCATATTGTACAAGTTTCATTCTTATAATATACAATGGACCCACATTTCCATGTTTATTTTATTATTTATTTATTCACATAGATTTTTTTAAAAAAATCCTTTACTCTCAAATAACCATATCCTATGCCACAAAGGGATTCATATTACTAACAATGTTTTGATTATTCTAAGATCCAGTCTAATTTTGTCCTATTAGTTACCAATCTGAGCAGAAAAGCATTTGATGTGTACAATTGAGTTGTGCTACTAAATTTGTAGCTGCAAGATCCATGACTGTCATTTAAACAGATAAACCAAATATTAAATTCTGGATTATGGAGAGCAGCTAGCTGCTGTCTACAAAATTTCTAGTGTAGCATCTATTATGTACAATGCACCCTTTAAGTTAATGTCAGTGCAAAACTGCTTATTTTTCTTTAATTGTTATTTTCCTTAAGTATCCCCTTCTAGTATCCTTTCCAATAAATGGGTGTATTGGACTTCCTATATCATGCTGAATCAAAATTTCCAGCTGTCTACTTTCCAAACAGTGTGTAAACAGTTTGCTGAAAATCCATCAATCTATTTTCATTAGTAGCATTTGTGGGGGGGTTTTCCATTCCATCACGTCTGATTCTTGGAGACTGCCTGGACAAATCCCTGCAGTTTTCTTGGCAAGGATTTTCAGAAGTGGTTTGCCTACTCCTTAGGATTGAGAGAAAATCACTAGCCCAAGGTCACCCAGCTGGCCTCATGCCCAAGCAGAACTAGAACACAGAGTCTCCTGATTTCTAGCCTGATGTCTTATCCACTATACTAAACTGACACTCATTAGTAGAAAATCGGGATTAATAATTACATCTTCAGGTACTCTGAATATCTATGTTGCATGAAGCATAATATTTAGCTTTTTTCCAACTGAACATTTTGTTATTTTATCTGCTATATTTATATTTCGTTTTCATATAAAAACCCAGTGATTTTTTTTATATGGAATCTGAGCATTCTCAATATTGACAAGGAGCTAAAATGTTTCACAAAATTTTTGAAAACACAGATGGGCTTTTATTTTTCACACCATGTGAAAAATTCTTCATGGAGGTTAAACCTCCAAATAACAAATGACAAAGGGATTCCCAGTGGACCATGATGGAAAATGGAAGAGAGAACAAAAGGTTGCGCATGAAATTGAAAAGTTGCTAACATTTAAGTCAGTAATGTTAAATGATTCTTGTTGTAACACTGGTTGTGACAATTCACTTGGTATTTGTTAGGGTTTTCTATGCATTTTTATTTCCTAAAGTCCCAAATGATCATTTGTTGCTTGAGTACACAGCTCTTTACAAAAGGAAAAATCCCTTGAAAATTCAGAAATTATTCTTTTCACAGTTGGGCATAACACTATAAAGCCTTCCCTTTAAGTCTAATGAAATGAATGGAAGGTCCAGCTGAATATGTTATTATCAAGACTGGATTCATTTCAGAAGTCTAGCATAATGAAATAGTTCCATGACTATAGGAATAGTTTGTGCCTGACATACATGATTTGACAATTCTTTCTTGAAGTGCAAATTGCTTCCTTTTCTCTGAATTAGGGCTGTAGCTAAAGGGTAGTGTTTATATTTTGTATATGGAAGATATAATGGTCAGTCTAGTAAAAAAGCTGTTCAGAGCTAACTTATGGTGAAGAGCCATTTATATATTAAGAAATGTAATTAAGCACAGTTTACAATTACCAGTTATAGATCAAATACTAGAACTATAAATTTCAAGACTCTCATCATTATATTTATCCTTTTATGTAAATTATTTCCTAAATAATATATGAATTGTGTTCTTTCTGTGAGCTTGCCTCCAAGGATAGTATCAAGCTGATGCTCTTGTCATCAGAAATTCATGAAACTGCTCAGTTTTTGTGAAATGTAGCAACATAGGGAGTTATTGTTAGGTTCATAGCAGTTAATGGTTTAGAAATAATTCAAGGTTTACTAATTCTAAAGATCTCTGAATGTATTTTGCAAAGTGGCACAGAATTCCATAGTCCTTAGGCTAAGACTTTCAAATAATCACACAGGTAAAGCAATTTTGTTTTTCATTACAGACAACTTCCACATGTGATTATTTCCATTGTTCTTGGATAAGAAATATATGATACTATAATTACTGCTGCTTCTCTTTGCTACCTTTGACCATGCCAATAAACAGGAATCCCCTGTAAGCTTCAGATGTTCAGATGTTTCTATTTTCACCTAACTGCAGATCTAGTCATCTGATATACATATGGACAGTATATCAGATTCACTGTTTACTTGTATTCTGGCACATATATTCTAGCTAGTTAAATATTTATCATCAGAAGAGGAATATTCACTAACAGACATCTATTAAACTTTATAAAAGAACAAAAATCAAAGTTGTTACTATATACCATATATCTAAATATCAGCTACACAAATTATAAGAAAATTAGGATCTTATGTGCTTTGGTTGTAAGCAGCTTTTGTTCTGCCCTATCAGTTCCCCATCTAATATTAATTTTACACTTTTCATATATATTCTCCAGCATTAATATAACTTACATACTTGATTCACATATTTTCATGTTGTAGCCCAACATAACATACTGATAGAATAACCAAATAGGGAAGCAAGCACTTGTTTTATTAATCCTTGAAGTCAATTAATTTTTGACCATTTTTAAAAAATTTAGACCAGACCCAAAGTAAGCTTCTATACAAATATTTCAGTATTTTTGCAGTTAAAACAAATTTGTTTAAATCTTGGCTAGTTAATGGAGTCATAATTGATTGGGTCATACTCTGCACATAAAAGAGTGGGGCTTCAATCACACAGTTGTGTCCATCTTCCTCCATGGACATTTTCCATGCCACTGTGCCAGGCCTATGGCAAAACTGTATTACCTTGACACTGTTTTGAGGGATATTCTAGAATGGAAAATCAGTGAGTAGTTTTAAGGTAATCAGAATAGAGCTGGAAGGGACCTTGGAGATCTTCTAGTCCAGCTCCCTACTCAAGCAGGAGTCCCTATATCATTTCAGACAAATGACTATCCAGTATCTTCTTAAAAACTTTGAGTAATGAAGCACCCACAACATCTGAAGGCAAGCTACATGACATGATGTCAAAGTTTTAACTCATACTTTTAAAATTTCAAAGTCTAATTGAGCCCAAAATTTCTGTTGCTAAAGGAGACATTTATTAATTGAATTTTACTCCATTTTACAACTTTTTTTGCCACAGTTGTTCAATTAATAACTGCAGTTGTAAAGTTAGCCACACAGTTGTTAAGCAAATCTGGCTTCCCTCTTGACTTTGCTTGTCAGAAGGTAGTAAAAGGGAATCACGTGATCCTGGCCACTGCAACTGTCATTAATATGAGTCAGTTGCCAAGTGTCTGAATTTTTATCACATGACCATGGGGATGCTGCAACCATCATAAGTATGAAGAATCATCATAAGTCATTTTTTTTCAGTGTCATTGTAACTTTGAACAATGAATTGTTGTAACTCAAGGACTACCTGTAAAAAACAGAATAAAGCAAACTGCTAGCTATGCGTATTTGGGGTCTGGTAGTTTTTATTTCCATTGCATGCAGATGAAAGACATAAGCATGCAATCCTCATATATGGACGTAAGGCCTACTTTTAATCACTTGTAGTCAATTTAAAATAAAAATAAAAGAAAAGATGTTGCATACAACAGCCTATTGTCAAATGTTTAGTTTAACTCTTAGGCTCTTGCAGCCAGAAAGACTATAAAAAAGCTTGTATTATATTTAGCTAGGGGGATCTGGGCAATCATTTTCTGGACATTAGGCTCTCTGGGAACCAGTCTGAGTCTGGAAGCAGAGCAATATAATAGCATAATTAGTAATAATCACTTCCTCTGGGAATTTGCAACTGATGGTGATTTCATCTACCCCAAGAATGAAGAAATGTCTAAAGATGTTTAGACTTCAAACTGAATCTGTATAAGATATATAATGCTCCCCCCACCCCCATGCTTTTATGGCTACACGCTAAATAGGTTTGCAGCTGCTAATAGTTTTTTTTATTCCTCTTAAACTTTTTATATACTTTCTTTCTACCTACATGTATTTACCATAGTTTGTACATTGCTAAAACTGAACAAAAGGTATAAAATAGAAATATAAAACATCTTTATATGCAAAAAACCTGCAACAGAAAAAACAGCAGCATTTACTGTATGGTGTTACTAGGAGAGTTCAGCAGAATATTTGTCTGGCACAATGAATAAAAGAGTGAGAATTAAGTATGCATGGCTGCTGTAGGTCATTAACAGTTGTGGTCTCACAATCAGCAAGTCATGTTGGGCGGACAATTCTCCTGAATTTCATCCATCTGTATTTTTTAGTTTCATAAAAAAAACATTTTGTTTTTGTTTTGTTTTTCTTTCATTGGAAAAATAATTTTCAAAAGTGATGTGAGTTGAGCCATTTTTTATTTATAAGGTTGGCCAAAGGGCATGTCTTATCTTCCACTATCTAATTACCATCCCAAATTCCATTGCTTGGATTGAAATCTCAAGAGAAGTAGTCAAAAAGAAACTTTAATGGTACTATTCCTGTTATTAAGAGTATTAGAGTGTTAGAGATTCTGTTCCTTCCTTCAAGAAATTGGGAGAAGTTATCCATTCAATTTCTGTGCCCACAGATTTAGTGGAGAGTTTTGAAATTTGTACTCAGCCAATAGGGATTGTCATGGGGATAGGTTCAGGGAAGTCAAGATAACAGTCCCAACCATACGAGTGTAGAAACACTTATTTTTATGTGCATTGCAACACATGGAAAAAAAACCTGGATTTAATCTCACGTATGTGGCTGCCATCTTGATCTTTTTTTTTAACTTTCCCAAAGGACAGCTATATGTCCAGCTCTTATCCAACTACACTTTATTAGGACACCAGTGTCTACAATAGCACTAGATTATATAGTATCTTTAGGAATTTTGAATTCTAATTCCAGTTGGGCCTAATCAGATTGCCTTTCGGTTGCAGCAGTTGTTCACTTTCTTCTTTAACACATGTGTGAATCTCCTTTGGTATTCATACACTTCTAAGCATCTGAAAGACAGAAATGAAGAACTGAAAAAGTTGAAGCAAAGAAGATGGGCACCACGTCAGAAATTTCAGAGGTCTCACATAGTATTTTATTAGTCAGACTACTTCAATCACAATTTTAATCAAATGAAAAAAGCTATAGTATGTATTGCAGAAGATATGTTTCAGGGGAATCTGCTCCCCAAAAGGCAAATATATTAGAGTCATATTGCAAAAGTGAATCATATTGAGTAAATCACTCAGTAGCTAAACAGATGCTAAATAGAAAGTTCTCAGCAGTGCCCAGAATTCCTAGCCTTGCAGTAAGTTCTAATGTAGGTTGGTTTATTTAGCCATGAAAACCAGCTGGGTGACTTTGGGCCAGCCACTTTCTCTCAGTCCAACCGACGTCATGGATTGTTGTTGTGGGGAAAATAGGAGGAGGAAGCTGTGTTGGATATACTTGCTGCCAAGTGTTATTTGTTAAAATGATAAAAGCAGGATAAATAAAATACTTCTGAATGAATGTGTTATATGAACATCAGCACTGTAATTTGTAAGCCATATCTTATGGCTCAGCACAATGTACAAATTCAGCCAATTACAATTATCAATAAATTCCTGTTAAAGAAATGATAGCTTAGCATGTTGTGTAAATCATTGGCAGGATTTTCAGCATTTGCAGTAGGGCAGCTTTACCAATTTTCACTTTTGTGGTGTGTAGGCAACATTGATGTTAATCTAACTAGGGATACCATTTTGGGAGACACTGATTTGTATTATGGATGAAATGGACTTAACTTTTCAGACTTCCGGTTTGCGTTGTGGCAGAACGGGACACAGGAAGGCAGTGCTCTGCCTTCCGCACGTGATTTCGCCCTGCTGGGGGCCCTAAAAAGGGCCTAAAACCACCCGAAGAGGCTATGAAAAGGAGGAATGCCTTGTCGATCACGGAAATATGGCGGTCTTTCTGTTCAATCCAAGGAAAGCCCTCCAAATAAGCAGGGGAAAGACCGGCTACATTCCTATGGCCAGCCATTAGCTGCTGATAACGGAAGAGGAAAAAAGCACTAATACATTGTAAACAGCATGTCTAGAACTGGGTGAGAATATTGATCCTTTCTTCACTATTTTAATTTTATGGGGGACAAAAACATACAATATTGAAATGGAAGTAACATAAAGCTACAGTTTCAATAAATTTGAGAACTTGATAACTGTTAAGATTTTCTCTTTGAAAAAAAAAAACCATTAAGGTGAAATATAAGAAATCAATCCTTTGTTTTAAGAGTGGAAAATGGACTTTGAATGACATCTAATGGTGGATTTGTGTATAGCACTATAATTTGCTTTGCTTGGTGATTCCTACTCTGGGAGAACACCTGGCAATAAAGGAAAATATTTTGTCATACTTATCATCCTGAACTTTTTGGATTATAAATACTTACTGAGCTTGGACTTTTAACTTCAAGAGCTAGTGGGAGAGAAAGAAAAAATTAACCTTGGACGATGCCTGGCTGGAAGAGACCTTTGAGCTGTTTTCAGAAAGGTTGAGCATTTTGAACACTTTGAATATTGTGGATTACAACCTTGCCTGATTGACAATTTTAGGAATGCTTGCGACTAGGGATTACTATAAAATATTGCTTTCAGAACTGAACCTATACTTTGGAATATATTGGATTATAAAGAATACATATAAAGACTAGAAAACTAATCTCCAGGAATGATGCCTCAAGAAAAAACAAACACTTTTCAGAAACTAATTCACTAAACAATTGTTGAATGCAAAGAAGATATAAAAAGAAATCATAATGAGACTAAAAACAATTTAGACAATATAAACAAGCAAATCTCTAAATTAAATCTACAACTAGAAAGCTCCCAGAGAAGGACTACAATGTATGAACAAATAATCCAAAAATCAGAAGACGAAACAGAGGAAATGGATTTAGATATGGAAGAGAAAAAAGAACTGCAAGACTTAGCTATAACAACGAAAATGCAAAAAACCTTTTATCCCTTAGGTCTGCAAAATATATCTGGCAAAGAAAAAGATTTTTAAAAAGGGAATATAGAGCTGGAAATTATTTATGAATTGATATTATTATTTGTATATTAGTAAAATATGATGAAGATGCTTATATCTAACTTTGTATACATTAACAGTACCAAAAATTGTAAAGGGGTAATGAAGGGAAAATGGAAAAAATATGGAGAAGAAAGGAGTATCAGGAAAAAAATACTGGATTGTGTAGTATTGAACAGATTTATACTGAAAAAGTTAATGTTAAATATTTGAACCCAGACAACATGTGGTTTACTAAGCACTAAAGACTGTAATTTTAAAAAATTAATAAAACTTTTATATATATAAAAAGAAAGAAACGGATTTAACTTCTAAATACGTACCTTGATAACAAGGTCCATTCAGAAAAATGGAGAATGCTCCTGATAATCATGCCCTGTTGCCTACAGCTGCTAGCTTTTGACAGCTTGCCAGCTTAAAAATGGGGGGGGGGAAGGCATGGGTAGAAATGGAAGTGGTCAGAATGGTTAGATTCTTATAGGAGGCATTATAACAGTTTTAGTGGAATGAAGGGACCATAGTGAAATGAAAAGAAACCAATAAAATGTAAGACAATTACTGTGAAGTGTTGGGTACTCAACAATGAATTCTTCTAAGAAATGAAATGCTGTCTTCTTTGCAGCTGTTCTGTAATTTCTTCTGAAATCAGCTGGATAGCTGCAGCTCAAAAAATCGGGCAAAGGAAAACTTCTCTCTTTCTTTTAATGATTTATTTTTTGGTTTTATAGGTTTCAGAGTTCTACTAAGGGAATTGCTAACCTCCTCCTCTTATTACACTGAAAGCTCTCTAAATATCATCTTTTCCATAGGGAAGCACAAACATAATGTTCATCATTTCTTTCAGTCCAAGCAAATGGGGATTATTTTTTTTTAGCACTCGTCTCTGTTCTTAACATGCACAATTACAAATACAGCAGCAAAGGCAGTTGATAATAACAGGAGTTCTCTGACCAGAGCAAACCTTGCCAAAATGGGGAAATCAAAATGGAAAACAAAATGCCACACTGTAGAATCCCAGTGAAGATAATCCAACATTTTTATATTATTCTTTTCAGTCCTATATATGGGAAGACCTGGGTAAAGTTTTTTTCCTCTTCCATTTGTTAAATTGGAGCTAAGCAAATTGTTTACAATTTAAGGCCCCATATTAATCCCTAATTTCTGAAGTCTGGAGATAGATCCAGCACATTTCCAAGAATTGCTGTCAACTTTTTAACATTTTAAGTGAAAGAAGGTGGAATGTTAATGATTATATAAGAGGCAAACATATACATACATGTCAATTAAACCACATTCAGTTTTTCTACTAGTCCTCCCTGCTTTTTGTCTAAATTCTATGTGCTATGTGGCCTCTAGCATGTCTCTTAATGGTCCAATAGACTCCTCAATATATCTCAGAAAAGCTATAAGCTCTTGCCAGACATGAAGCCTTCTCAAGTCTGGCTAAGGCAGAGATATTTATTTTACTTTTTCTATTGGCACCAATAGGCAGGGCTGCATAAAGCAGTGGAGGTGACACAAGGTGAAGGAGTAATATTGCTCCTGTATCTGTAATTACATAAAGTGAGAAGCTGAAGCCACATATTTTTTATTAAACATATTGTTGAGTTTCACTGTAAGATTCAGTGATGCATATTTTCAGGCCTACTGCATTATAATTAATACACTGACCCAGGATCCCAAGGACACAGCTGAAAGGCAATACAAAAAGAGAAGTTATGTATTTGATGTGTATGTCTACATTGTTGTTTCAGTGAAGACCCCAGCCTGCTTGCCAGAAGCATGCCTAAGTATTTCCTTTCGTCAGAGAGAGCATTGCTGAAAGAGGTATAAATTAGGAAGTAACTAATTGGCTTGCGGTGGGGGGGGGGATGGTGTAAAATCCTGGAATAGAAAGGAAAAATTAGTTTATGCTGAAAATTCCCCCCTAAACCCTGAACACGTCTGATCTGTTAGTGAACCCACAAATAACAAATCAAAAGGCCAGAGTTTATATTGACCCATAGGTTGAAACTGATTAAGCACATCTCCCATTAGGAAATTGGCAAATATCAACTCGATCATAACCAAAGAAAATCCTCGCAAGATATAGAAATCTTTTTACCTATAAAATATGATTCTCCTGACCCCAGATCCATCACCCCAAAACCAATACCTGGACACACAAAAGAGCAAAAATTATCATACCTCATAGGGTGAGAAAACTGCATTTCTTCCCTACTGGACCCTGCATGTGCACAGACACACACACACACACACACACACACACACACACACACACGGAGGCAAAAACACCAGTTGACATGTCTGCATGCTTCTCAGACAAAAAACAGACTTTCCTATAAATATTATCCTGTCCCTGTCTCTCAACTTGTGACCACCTTTGACTATTAAACTGTTTTGCTGTTGAATTCTGAGCAGTTGCTCTGTCTTCTTTGAACTAAGTCTGGATCGAACCAGAATTTTCTTCTAACATAAGTTTTAAATAGACACTGATATAAGTCCCCAAATCTACTTTTCTCTCTCTTCATTCAAAGTTCACTGCATATTCACAACATCAAAAACACAGCCAGATTAATATGATATTCCAATACCTGGAAATAAATCCCAAGGAGAGGAGTACAGTTCTATAAAAGTGTTCATTTCCTATGAAGATTCAAAAAATCTTTTATGCCTGCATGGAATATGCCCACAGATTAAAAACAATCTGAAGTTGGATGATTTGGTGTTGATCTCCAGGTTGTTTTTATGTACTAGATTCCAATTAACCTAATATTTTAAATATTTTTCTCCCAAACTCATTTCTTTTATTGTTTTTTTCTCTTTTCTATCATAAAAAAACTGCTCAAAATGAGAAGAAAGTCTCTTATATGCTGAAGTACACCAAAATCTACCTGGAGATTTCAGCTTGAAAGTAATACTAACCAAGGTGGGTTTTTCCCTTTCCTGATGTGTGTGTGTGTGTGTGTGTGTGTGTGTGTGTGTGTGTGTGTGTGTGTGTGTGTGTGAGAGAGAGAGAGAGAGAGAGAGAGAGAGAGAGAGAGAGAGAGAGAGAGAGAGAGACCCCTGTCTAATTAACATAAGCCCATTGAAACAATTGATTATACAGTAGCTAAAGCTAAAGCACACATGGGGATTATCTGTAAAACAATTGAAAATACTTTTTTTTTTTAAAAATCAAGACTTTAGGTAGACTGGAGTATTATTTAATGTCTGAAACAACAGCAAGAATTTTTCTTTGTTAGTATTCAACAGAACCAATTAAAGGTGCTTCTGACATGCACACTGGGCATGTTGTAAAACTACTACAAAGAGATATGTCTAAAGAAGCTTTAATGGAATAAATCTAAGTACCGTAGATTTATTTATATTTATATTTATTATAAAATAAGGCTCCTCATATAAAACTACAGTACAAGTAATTATTTTACTTGTCTAGTAATTATTTTATTTTTACCCACAAATTCTTTTGTTTTGTTTGTGTGCCTTTGAGTGGCGGTCTGGATAGGTTCCTGCAATTTTCTTTCAAAGTTTTTGCCATGGACCAGAGAGTGATTGGTCCAAGGTCTCCCAGCTGGCTTTGTACCTAAAGTGGGACTAGAACTCTCAAACTTTCAATCTCCCAGCTTTTAACCACTGATGCCTTAACCACTATGCTAAACTGTTTCCCTATTGGTATTCCTTATCGGTATTAGCAAAACGTATTACTTAAATATCTGTATCTGAATATTGGACTATTTCAGAATAATATTATGGTTTTTATAATAATATGGTTCCCACTGGTACAGTGATAGTCTTCAACAGCCAAATTGTGTGATAGCTATTAAATTTAAATAATTTTAAACACACAAATGCTGAATGCTTTCATAATGCATACATCCACAAATATTCTTATGAAATTGATTGGAAAAATTGCTTAAAATTTCATGAAATATGGCATAAACTTGTCAAATGATCATGGGAAGGGGAATAGTAATCTCAGTGGTGGGATTCAAATATGTGAACAACCGGTTCTCTGTGCAACAAAAAATTAGCTACCGGTTCTGCCGAAGTGGTGCGAACCGGCTAAATCCCACCACTGAGTAATCCCATATTTTATTGTGCAAGACTGCTGATGCTTGTAAATAAATAAAATGTCTTGCTGATCAATAGGTGTTTATAAAGGTTCTTGCTTAATGGTAAACAATACAAATGTATTGTATATTGAAAAACCATACATAAGCTCTGATTCCCATATTTTTAAATCTATGTACACACATATGCACATTAATGTATTGACAAAAGAATCTCAGCTCAGCCAGAAATAGTGTGACATCCAACTACTTTTTTCAATGTTTTGTAAAATGTGCACATCAGTAGCTCAGGAAGAAAAAAGACAAAATAAATAAATGGGGATGGTGTGGTAAGCCCTGTGAATCATTGTAAAAGATGTGTACATATCTAATGTTTGATACAAAATTGGCATATAATTTAGAATTAGCTTGGCTGAATAATAGTGAAAATTGTACCAATAAGATTTCAGTCCTTGATCTTAGCCAAAAGGCTAAGAAAAGCTTAGTTCACTGAAGCTTTGGATTTGTTCATATTCTTCTGCAAGGATGGAATTATTTTGAAAGAAGATTTATGCCCCAGGATATTTCCCAGGGGTTTCGGGCTAATAAGGCTAAAAATGTACTATTTTGGAGATTTAGGGATTTAGTTTTCTGAAATATGTGACCTCTGACAAATATAACCTCTTTCCTGTTATTTATTGGTGTGAATCCTGATTATGGGATTAAAGTGGGAAATATTTGGTGGCAACTGTTTATAAATGTAGACATGCTATTAACTAAATTCAGTGTTTTATTGTTTCTATTGTTCGAAGCAACATTTCAAAAAACTTTTTTTTGCACATTTATGGAGTTGGAGAGCTTCAATTTGTTACCAGATGAACAATCAGAGATGAGATTAAAATCAGGGGCAGACATGTTGTTTTAATTGGCTTATAATTTTTATATAAGAGATACCAAGGTGGTTTTTTTTAATTAAAAAGAATTAATGCATAAGAATGAGAGGTACATTTGATTTGATTTTAAAAAAAATAATAATATATGATTTAGAGCCAGCCTAATTCCAGTTAACTCTGGGTAGTTTGTATTTTAAAAAAAGCAAAACGAGATATTATTTGTACATAATATCTTAATCTTAAATGTGGAATCTAACTGTCTGAACCATTACATCTTTGCTATTATTATTAATATTAACATTTCATTTAGCTACTAGTGATATTGTAACACCAAAAACATTAAAATGATGACATATTCAAAATGATGTCACATATTAATGCTGTGGTTGCAGTCTTGGATCACAATATCCAATGCAAGTATGTAGGTCTTGGCCTTTGCATGGCAACATCTTCTGCATGGATTATTATTTGTCAGTAAGAGAAGTTTTTATAGTTTTTCTGCCTGTAATCTTCAATTTCTAGAAACAGCTATCGGTATGATCATATTTTTCTGTTCTTTAGATGTTTGTGAAGAAAAGCAAACAGACGCACATAGTAAATAATTCTTGGCCTTATTTGTTCTATGGGTTGCTGTTGAATGTTTTGAATTGTGAACCTCTCAGAGTCATTTGTTGAGATGGACGGCTAT
>NW_015386502.1:468401-474301 GCF_001527695.2 Protobothrops mucrosquamatus | reverse complement strand
GAGAGAGAGAGAGAGAGAGAGAGAGAGAGAGAGAGAGAGAAGGCAGCTTATTTGGAATGTCCTTAATTGTCAATACTGTACTTATCTTAACAATTTATCTTATTTATTTCCCCTGAAATAATTGTACTAATTCCCAAGACAAATAAAGGGAGGAATCCCCCTTTAATGTCACCCTTCAAAGTACATTGCAATTCAAAGACTATTTTGATTTCATATATTTAAGAAACATAATGTACATGCAAAAATGCATATAAGGCATTTGAATTGTTTTACAGTAAAGGAAGGAAAATTATTTTCAGACAGCTAAGGAAAGGTAATGGATTGTGTTTCAAAATATGAAAGAAAATACAGATGTTCAGATCAATAAAGAAAAAAAATACTGATGCAATATTTGGAAGTTTTGGGCAAGTTTTTTTTTAAGATTGTCAAAATAAATCAATCACTGGACCAGTTTAGGATTAGGGATCATTTCTGCTTGTTTGCTTCTGGATACAAACATAAGGAATAGGGTCTTCCAGTACACCTATGACTGTTATGATATAAGCAGATTGTACATTAATCCTCAGCCACTGTTCATCTCCCCAATTTATAAGCTTTAAAATTCTAAAGCCAAAATATCTTTCTGGCTTAAGAAGTAGAGTTTAATGCATCCCAGTCATATGGGGAGTATGTCATTTATTTTTCCATTTAAATTGCCAAAATAATCCCAAGCCACTCCCATTTATTTTTGGCTTCCTACCAGAATATATACAGCCCATTCCTGCTAAAATCATGTCCTGTTTTATAAACTGTCATATTGTGCGTATTGACAGATGGCTTTGTTTGAGAAAGGCTTTATTAGCAGACCTTTCCCTTTCAAAAAGCCCATATGGTACTTTACACTCACAAGAGTATAAATGTGTTCACTTTTTTCATTTTTAAACAGCAACTAGTGATCTTTTTCTATGAAATAATTCTTCAATCCTACAATAATGCTCAATCCTAAAAACCCATTTTTAAAAGATATAACAGTACTGGACTAATTCTAGTCTTTATCCAATGATCCCACATATATATTTTTTCTGGTAGGAAAAAAATCTACTCCTTTAATATAGTTCTGTAGATTCATCTATTAAAAAGAGGTGCACGCTTAGCAGTTTTCTCATGAATGGAAGAACAGATACAGCTTCTTTCTTTCAATAAATATAAATGAGGTCAATCTCTGCAGGGATTCCTGCTTCTTCATTTTGATGTATTTATTTTTTTTAAAAAAAAGTGATGTGATTTTTTCCCCCCAAAATGTGATTATCTCTCTGGAATGTTCATATCAAGCATATTGTAATATATATGTAACTGCAGGGAAGGGACATATCTAATAAAAGTTAATGAACTTGCTTGGGTACTCTTACATGCTAAGACCATTTTCCTCTCCCATTATTGCCCCATTCATCTTTCCACCCTCTCTCTTATTTGAAGTTGTATGATGGAATGTGCATGTGGAGAAGCAGTGGATAGGATTCTTGGCAGCACAGAATTTTCTCAGGGAAGAGGTGTATATTCCATCAGTGAGGAGCTCAAAGATATTGTGCAGGACAGAGCTGGATGGGGGGGGGGAGATTCAGATTAGTTACATCCTGAATTTCTCAGGATACATCTATCAGGGTAGAGAATTACAGCTTTAGTTTGTCAAGATTCTGTCCATTAGGTATGAACAAATAAAACATTGAACTCAATTGGATTTCTCTGTGATACCTTTGGGCTTTGGACTGACAAAAAATGCACAATAGATGCACTACATAACATGCAGCTTGATAGTGGATATCTCTTGCCTGTAAAGGAGAAGGATTTTAGTACTTCAGACATCTCTTTAAACATTATATAAATATTTAGTTATAAATAGAAGTGCTATCAATAACTCAAAAGAGAAGATTGGTGGACGATCACATTAATAAATGTATAAATACATATTTCTGACAGTATACATCACTCTAAAGTTGCTTTGAAGAGCAACACGGCAAAATGACTGTGGCTCTTTTCACTCTTCCATGACCTTATTCAACACCTGCAGTAGGTAGATGTAACTGCCCTGAACCTTTTTTGAGCTTCTGCAACTGCCAGAAATGGCTAAGAGGTGGTACAAGTGCCATGTTAAGGCTAATTGTTGTTGTAATGAGGAATATCATGTCATTTTCACAATACAGAGTGCTTCATATTTTCCTTTCTGTAAAAAATTTAGCCGGATACAGAAATAGGAAATATTGTGTCAACAGAATGCTGATTTTGGTGTTGCCTCATTGATTGACTGGGTTGAATGCTGAGTTCATGGGAAGTATGAATGCAACTGTTTCATATATGTGGTGAGAGGCAGGTTTTGGAATGCTTTCCCTTTTTTGGGGGGGAGGGTACATGTCTGTAGAATTTGGTATGCTTTTCAATCAACATTAATAATCCAAGCTTCCATTTTTATTATCTTGCCTTACAGAGACACAAATCTATGCTGGGGCAATTTGAGACAATTATAGTTGGGGAATGGTCTGGAATTTAAGATGCTTATCCATATAATAAATTAACCATATGAAACACAATTCATAGGTTTTTAAGAATTTAGCAATACAAAATTACTTGGAAATTTGGAAACAAATAAATTATTGTCCTCTTCCTCAGTATTGTAGCTTTTCTTGCTAGAACAGATATTCAAAAACATGTTTCTTTCTACCACAAGGAAAATAATGATTTAATGGGAAGATGAAATTCTGATCAAAAGGGTTACTGCAAAATTGTCTCAGTCAATACAATGTACCAGCAATTCTTAAACAATAATGAGTATTGCCAAATATAATTTATTCATTAAAGATATCATCACTTGAGAAAAAACATGATTAGAACAGGAAGCTTCCACAGTCAGTTAGAGCAACCCCCCCTTAGGGGCACCAGGGAACGGTTCCGTGCAGAGAGGTTTTTTCATGGACCAGAGGGGGCATGGTTTCGTGTGCTGCCTTCATCCTGTGGATGGGGCTTTGCTTGTTTGTGGGGCCTAGTTGCTGGCATGCTGGGGCCCGGGACCAGTTGACATACCGGAGGTTGGGGATCCCTAAGTCAGAGAGTATGCTATTTTTTTTCATTTAAAAACATATGATGTTTTAAATGTATGACGGATTTAATTCTTATTTATTTATTCACATGCCAGTCTAATGCTACACTCAAAGCTCTTTTCTCAAAGAAAAGGCTAGAAGACAAAGAAAGGGAAGTAAATATAAATAATATAAATAATAAAGAAACAACATTTAAGAATAATTTAAAACTAAAAAAGACAAAGGGATACCATTTATTATTTTATTATTATTGAAAATATTTGCTGCTAGACTGCTGAAGATGCATAAGTGCTCTAGTTTTGTCTTCAATGAGTTCAGATTGAAACAAAGATACTTCATGTGATCTAAATAGGGATTTATGGCATTAAGGAAATGTGAATGGATTGCTCTCCTCCAGTATCTCTCAATCTTGCCAATTTTAAGATGTATGGACTTCAACATGGCTGGCTGAGGAATTCTGGGAATTGAAGTTGGCAAGGTTGAGAAACAATGCCCTCAGCTCTATTCAGTTTCTGCTAAGCATTTCTATCATAACATCTAGTCTTTTGGGGTCTTCATCTTCCTGAAAATTGCAAATAGAAGAATGAGAAAATGATAAGAACCAGAAGAGACAAATTTGTGAAGCCTGTCAGGCAGAAAGTACTTAAAATAAGGACAAAAGAAAACAATGTTTTCCAACAACAAAAACGTGTTTTCCACAGAATATGAAGTAATTTGAAACTTTATTTTTGATTGTCTGAGATGCTTACAGGATGGGAAGGAGAGAAAAAACTTTGTTTCTGAGAACATTTTTAATGCTTTCTAATGAAAATGTGTTTTTTTCACTGCCCCAATCATTTCTTTAATGAATATATCATACAGTGATGCCTTATGTTATTCCATCCATAGATCACCCTATTTCCTTGATCTAAATATCTTAGATCAGCCTTCCACAGTTAGGTGCCTTCCTGATGTGTTGGGGCTACAACCCTCAGAATTTCTATGCTAGCTGGAAACTCTGGTAGCTATTTCAGAAAACATCTGAAAACCATCAGTTTGATCTTGTTTAAACTGCAATTAATCTAAAAAGGATGAAGTATCATTAAAAAAAAAACCTTAACCTTGTTTCTAAATAGATATACCAACATCTGAGGGTACAGGGTGGATAACACTGCCATCCTACACATGGTGATACTGATTTTTTTTCTTACTGACTTCAATAAGTCTCACTGGTAATCTTGTATACTCAAGCTGGTCAATTTGCAATCCATGGGCTGTGTGGAATTCTCAGACCCTGCTTTCACAAATATTATTAGCATACTGCTAATAATAGGAGTAAGATATGTTAAAGGAGTAAGATATGTTAAACTTTGAATAGGCTTAGTCCAGCTGAAACAATCCCATCTCCTGACTCCAAAAAGAACACAGTCTCTCTTCTTATCTACATGTGTGATTTCTAGCCACATGATCCTGGGTGACCAAAAGTGAGACGCAACAAGAGTAATTCTAAGCAATGAAAGATTGCTTGGCCCTGAGGTATAAATTAGAAGGCTTGCCTTAGGTTCATGAGTCTCTTGGTTTCTATCTACCTACAATACAGTACTTCTAGGTAGGTAGATGTGGATGTGGATATATATTGTAGATATGTAGACATACAGATATAAAAATATATGCACAAAGGGAAAAAACAATAAGAGAGAAAGGCTCAGTTTGCAGTATGCATTGCTTTTATGGATATAAATGTTGTATTGCATGTTCTAAAGGTTCCTTCCTATTTATGCAATTTCTGGATACATTAAGTCACAGTGGTAAATTATAGTAAATAAAATAAAAATAAAGCCATTGGTACAATCAAAATTTCTGGCTCACAACATTATACGAAACCCAACTACCTTGACTCCTTCAATATAATCTTTTCAAGATCAGTATTCAGGTCTTTTCATGAACTAGAGTATTTTGTTGTTTTGAAACTTGGAGTTGCTATGAGTTCAGGTAATGCTGAGTGGTTTACTCAACAGGCTTTGAAGACAATGCTAGATTTATTCAGGATGTGAATTTCTACACAAGCATCGGTGTTTAAAATAAATCTGTTGAAGTAAGCACATTAAAGAAAATTACTCAGTGTGGCTACACATTTTGCATCCAGAATAAGATGAACATTTTAAAGTCCAAATAGATTCTTGCTGTGCCATCATGTTGCTTTTTCTTTTCAAATTGCCAGAACAGAAAGCAAATGCTAAAGGAAAGATTTGGAGATTACCTTAACATGGTTTTTATTTCCTTACAAAGCAAACTTTATCACATATTTAGACATTTTTTGTGCATTTGAAGTGATCAGTCTGAAATCTCTTGACAACAGAATTTGGGGGATCATTAACAAGACAACTAAGCCAAACTAGGGTGAAGATCAGTCACTAAAATACTGTATCATGCAATCCATTTAGGGAGTATTCAATGAAGTTTGTAAACAGAAAATACTAGCTCATACCAGAAGCCTATCCATTCTCCAGTATTATTACATTTACATGTTAAGAAACAGATGCAATAAAACATTTACAAACATGACATTGATTTCATAAATATGACACATCTATTATTTAACTTTACTGTGATTTACTCAACCCACAAAGGGGTGGGTGGGTGGCTGATGCACAATACACTGAAACATAAAATAATCAGCTGGCTAGCTTACGGTTTCATTTGTTATGTGAATGCACCATTAATCTTCCTTAGTTGCTGCCATGTTATATGGAGATACCTGCTAGTATGATAACATCTAACTATAACATCTAAATTTTTGGGGGAGGGGAGAGGGTCATCATTTCTACAGCAATGAATCTAATATGGGAA
>NW_015386502.1:431610-468301 GCF_001527695.2 Protobothrops mucrosquamatus | reverse complement strand
GAACTCAAACCTGGCCACGCCCTCATCAAACCCTAGGACCGCCCCTTTAGAGAACAGGAATGCAAGTAAAATTTGGGAGGGGCTATTTCCGGTGTGGGAGGGGCTATTTCCGGTGCGGCCGGCCCGGAAAAAGGTGCCGGAACGCGGTTCCGCCGCGTTCCGGCTGAAAAAAAGCCCTGGAAAAAATACTGCCTTTTATCTTAAATTATCTTGCTGGATAATCCTGAACTCTAATATCACAAGAGAGAACATTTACCAATATTCACATTTTTCTCACTATGAATTTCTTTTTCTCCCATGGCAGTAACTTATTAGTAGTCTGCCAGATTTGTGAGGCTGGGGGACAGAGTGGAGATGGTTTCTGGAAGTGATTGATGATGGCCTGACTACCCCATCAGTACACTTTCTTTCCTTCCGATAGGTGTTTACAATGAAGTAGGTGATGTTTTTCCCCCCTCTTACTTCCATGTTTCCCCAAAAAGTTTTTTTGTGGAGATTGTTAGTTTTACATCTCAGAACATGGCCCACAATTTCTGCAAAAAAGTTATGAAAAAAGACCCAATTTGTTTCTTTACCATTATTTGGCATACTGTATGCCAAGGTGATGACCAAATGAGAATAAGATATATTAGTCTGTCCATCTTTCTATTTTAAAAATTATTATTGGAGGCACTGAGCTGTCACAATAAAACTACATTTGCTGCTCACATCTCAGTCATCATATCTATCCTAGACATAGCACTGATATTGACCCTACCACTTCTGCAAAGTCTAATTTGCATATATATTTGCATATATATTGCAAATATATTGTTGAAAAGAACAGCTGTGGTTCATTCAACAAATCATCATTCAGCAGCTATGACTTAGTGTGATGTGTGAAATAGGTGATTTAATAGGTTTGAGTTTTTTCTATAGTGTAGGAAAGACTTATTCTGGAATCCTTTGGGGTTGCAAATATATTTGCTCCCACAATAATAAATATATAGTATATTCGTTGCTATAATAAAATATATTTGCTGCTGTTATAACATGAGAAAATTAAAAGCAATTTTAAACTTGCTTTTTAAAAAACATAAAACTCTGTTAATTATTATTAATTTTTATCTGCCTTTATATTGAGTAACCTTTGTATATTATAGCAAATTCCTATCTAATAATCTTTTTGTTATTTCAAAAATGCCACACCTATAGATATATATCTTTAATTTCATATGATTTCACTTTCTTCTGGACCTTCTGCATGGTGTATATTCATATTTTTAGCTATGAAGATAATTTTACAAAGTTGTCTTTTACAAACAGTGAACAATATTACTTAAGCGTTAAGGAATTGCCAAGGTGATTTAATATAGAACCCAAGATTTAGTTTAGAACACAGTTCTGGGTGTGTTTTTTGACACAAATGTTTAAAAACCCAATGTGACATTATATATGTTAATCACAAAGAAATGTGGTTCTATATTTAACAGAACTGTAACTTATCTCAATGAATTATATAGCTAGTTGTTCCATTCCATTCCATTCCATCCCATTCCATTGTTGTAAGATAAAAATACAGTTGAGTTTAGCTACAGATGACTACATATATGCAGTTTTCATTGTATGACAAAAATTCTGAAGTAGTTTGCCTTTGTTTTCTTTCAATATTTGTTTGTTTGTTTCCACTCTACAACTCTGCAATGCACTGGATGAGTGGTCCTCTATCCAATTCATAACCAAGGTTGAGCCTATTCGGGTTCCAAGCTCAGAAAGATTCAGCTGAATGCTGTCATTTGCAGATCTATGCAACATATATTTAAAACATATAAATCTAAAATATTTTGATTTTAAAATATGCCTACAAAAATCAAGAGAAATTGTCATAAAGGAATTCTAGAAAGCAGGTCTAAATGTAAAGGGCAGAAAAGAAAAAGTAGGCTGAGTTATTTCAAGAAACAAGATATCCATGAACAATATAGAAAGATAGAATTATTTGGGGAAAATTTGCAAGAAGGAAAGTGTATGGCACAAGCAGAAACTGCAAGGTCAAATGAAAAACAATAAGAGATTCTGAACTAACTGGGAAATCAGTAAAATATTTACGATTAGACCTACACTCAATAAACTTGCGTTCTAGCACCTGCTTCTCTAAACTTTGAATGCAGCTCCAATAGTTCATGAAAAGTTTTCCACATAATTTATAACATGGAAAACAGGCAAATTGATATTTGATAATACAAAATTATAAAAATGCTTCTAAATGGGCACAGTATGGAAATGTTCAGATTTCCAAAGTCTAAACAATCACTGGGAAGTTTCTTTGGAAAGAGTCTAAAACCTGCATCTGAAGTTTAACCTTGTATGGTTAACTCGTGCTTTGTGCATTGGAAGGTGTACGTGCACCCATGCTTACCAATTTTATTTTGTTGGGGAGGATTTGGGGCAGTTACCAATATGGTGGCTCCCATGGTGAGTACACTTGCTTGACAAGCAGCAAGCTTGCATTTGAGACCCAAGTGCTGCTGTGGGATGGGGTGAATTCCTGTCTTTCACTCAGGTCTGGCCAGGGTCATGAAAGGAGTTCCAAACGGGGCAGCCCCTGGGCAATGGTGATGTCACCAGCTAATCCTTTCAACCCAGAAGTGCCTCGGTGCTTCTGACATGAATGTGATTTATAATGACCTCTCAAGGATGATTTGCAAGAACATTCTATGATTTTCTATCATAATGGATCATCGTATGAAATTGCTTAGAGAACAGAACCCTAAAAGAAATATCACATCAATAATCAAAGGATTGTCCCACAATTCTTTGCTGATATGACTAATTTATATTAATTTTTTAAAAAAAAAATTGAAGGGATGGATTAGGAGGCTATAACTGTATTTTAAAAAGTTTGAAGAAACAGACATGTTATCAAGGCAAAAGAAACCATGAATGAGCATTTAAATCATGGGAAGAATAGATTATGGGAAATTGAACAATCAGATCTGTAGCAACTCATACGTTTCAGATTTTTTTAAAAAAGCAACAATGTGGTATTTTTTTCTGCAGAGATAGACAAAGCAACTAATACTTATATAGCTAAACATATGATATAAACACAGTGGTAGATTATCAAAAATAGCAGGAATGCAATGTAATACAAATATGGATTTCAGTTGAAGCTGCAAAATGATTCAGACTGAAAATGAGCCATAGTCAAAAGCCTATTTAAAGTACTACAAAATCTCACATAGCTAAAATGAAAGTTCTTTCTAAGGTTATAAAGTCATAATTGCCTTAAATAAGCAAAACAGATACTAATGAAAAATAAAGTGAGGGAAGGGTAAAATACAGAATCAACAGCCCTCTTTTGAGAACTTTGTCAAATTGAAGTTTGCGAGATTTCTGGTTTATAATACAAGGACAGATGAATGGTTGATCAGATATCTTGGAAGAAAAACAAACAAACAAGAGAGGACCATTGGCACAAAAAGATTTGTTTGCAATAGTGGCAGAATGAAAAGATTTGTTTTAAAAATCCAAGTCCAAGAAAAAAATTCTTATTAAGAAATTGAATGAGATATCTATATTTAAGAATTGTATTTAAGCATTGTAAGCCACCCGTGGTGACACCTGATAGTGAGATGAACGGCATATAAATTTAATAAATAAATAAAGTGTTCAGTGTTAAATAAAGGGAAATAAGCAACATTTCATGTGTAAAGAGGACACTGCACCAAAAAAAATCATTTTGGTTATTGTTCTGGGTAATCAGGTATAACTTCCATATGGATCAATTTCTTACATTATATTTCTCTTCTAAATACAGATAAGGACATATGAGCATACATGAAACAGAAATGAAGCCATCAAATTAAGTATACTTTCATACATTCTACTTTTCTTTGATTTATTTGGGAAAAGGGGACATTCATGATTAGCTGGAGCTCTTAAAGTCCATTATTTTTACATCCACTGCATGCAGTTATAAGCACTCAGAAATCTTTGGACAGCAATGTGGACATCCAGAAGAAAACAGAGAAATAAAACATGACAAAATTCACATCTTGCATTAAGCCATGATTTGTTCAACTTTACTTAATTTAAAGAGTTTCAAATTCACAGCCAATCCATCTTGCTGGAATTAAGGTGAAGCCTCTTTCTCCCCATCTACTGTAGGCGCTAATAGCCTCTGGGCACCAAGAGAGGGCTTTGACTGCTTCGCCTCTTCAACCCAAGGCAGAGATTCTGGTGATACCTGTCCCTGTTGATCTACTCCAGTGACTGTATATTAACATGGCCTCTGAGAAATGTAAACATCATGTCCCATAATGAGGTGAGGTCAGAGAGTGGGCAAAGATAAAAAATGTCATTTCACTTTGGGGGCTGTGAGGTAGGATTTTAATGAGGAAAATTGATGTGTTTTGCCTACAGAGGCTCAGTTCATTCCTTGCCTCCAATGCTTTTTTTTTTAAAGCAAATGAAAACACTGTGTTACTAAAAAGCTGCCATTTTGTTATAGAACTTTAATCATGCAATATTGATGTTTTAAAGGACAGAAAGTTGAAGCTGAGGGCAGCAATGGATTTATATTGCCTAGGCAATATAATATCTTATGGAGATTGTTACACAGAAATGTAAAAAAATTGGCAGTATAATATACCACTGCCAATTTTTGATGTTGGAGTAAAAGGGACTCCACGGGCCAAGCAAAGAAGCAGGTGCACTCGATGGTGCTTTGGATACTCATCATTGTCATTCAGCAGAATGTTTGGCATAAGTGCATTTGAGCTGATATGCATGCGACATATTTGAAACTGCTGTTACAAAGAAAAAAATGTTCCTGGTAGGATGATAATTTGTATATTGCCTCCTAAGAGAAACACAGAAAAAAGAAAGCTTATCACCAAAAACAAAGATAAAAGGTATGGATTTGTCTAAAATTTGCATGCTATTTTTTAAAGGTAGATGCAAAATTATAAATGATGTTGATAATTAACATTAAAATCCAACATAGATCACCATGTGGATAAGATTACAAATATATGACTTATTTACTTGGTCACATACTGTACCTTGAAGCCATGTCTCCTGCTTCAGATATTGGATTATCTGGTGCAAAGTAGAACAGATGGTCAGCCTGCTTCCCAATCAACAATTGCATCTACTTCCTAGTCAAAAATTGTTTCTTACACAAAATTTCATCTTTGGAGTTATGTGGGGTTTGATTATGCACCAAACAAATTGGAAATGGCTGAATGGTTAATGTCAGGAAAAACGTTAACCACTTTGATTTTTTTTTTCTATCACTCAGCAACTATTAGAATGAAAACTGAAGTTTCACATCTGCAAAATGTTTCAATTTGGATGGGACAGTTATGGTTTAGGGAGCTCTACCTGTCCAAAACTATAGCACAGTAATAATCTGGGATGGAGAATTGATCCCAGGTGGCAGACTTTTCTATGGTGGAGTTGAGGGTAGAAACCATAGCAGCAGGCAAAACAACTTCCCCATTGCAGGGAAAGAAAAAAAATCAGCAACATGGCACCTTAGCCTTTCTGAGATTTGCTTCCTTAATCACTCACTCTTACACTGACTGTACTTAGTGTATAAACTCAAAGAGAGACCCACTCCAGTCTGGCTCTCAGTCCAGTCTTTGTATTATTATTATATAGGAGCACCACAAAGTGAGAATAAAACTTGCATACAGTATAATAGAACAGATTCAACGTGATCTGTTTTTTCAACATGAACAAATACAATGGCATACTCAATTCAGATGTATAAAGCAGATCCCAGTTAATCATCTGAGAGAGAGTAGAAGCCAGGATATAGGAGAAACCAAACCAGATTACTATCTCAGTCAAGGAGTCATCTGATATAGAAGAAAATATTTCTTTTCAAAAGCTACTTACTCAATTTTCTAAAATAGAATAGAAATTTTATTATGAAAATCTACACATTAGTCTACTCTTGGGCTTTCCTGATGTTATTATCATCCAAACATCCTATTGTTCCATGCCAGACAAAAACTGAAGCAATTTTATATATGAAACCAGTCTCCATGATCTGTATATCCTATCATTTTATTCCTGAAATAAAAATGCATGAAACGTAGGCTAAATTGCCCCAAAACCTGATGAGCTCTAGGTCCATTCAGCACAATCCAGTAACAGAGTAGTGAATATTTTAAAAAAAAATTTACTGCAGCATAATTTGCCATTTGAAAGAAATAACTAGTTTTAATAAATCAATTAAAAAAATCAATCAGCTTTTGAACTTTGGCATGGGAGAAGATTCCTGAGAATAACATGGATAGAATACCAAGAAAACAAACAAATGGCTCATTGAACAAATCAACCCAGAGTTCTCACTTGAGGCACAAATGAACAGACTCAAATTATTCTGCTTCAGAGACATTATGCAAAGGGTTAGCTCTCTGGAGAAGATTCTAATACTGGGAAATGTGGAAGAAAAGAGAAAAGAACAACCAGCAACAAAGAGGAATGACTCATTTACAGTGGTGATGCGTACACTGTTGGTAGACGAACAACCATAATAGGGCTGATCATTATGGGGGGAAAATGACTTGATAATGACTTGATAGCATGTAATCAAATCAATAACCAATGCAGTTAGTTGTGCTTCTTATTTCAACATATTTTTTTCATTCAGAGTAAAGCTAGGTCTGACAATGGTAGATGCAGCCTAAATGGACTTAATCTGCTAAATTTAGCACTGAAAGGACTGAATGTTTGTTGAGGAAAGAGCACAATAAAACAATAGATGTAATATGCCATAGGTGAAATGTTAAATATACCATGTTTATTACCACATTGTGTTGGCATCCACAAAGTTTGGCTTTATTGTTATAAGTTTTAGAAGTTGGAGATACATCTTGGACATTAAGCATCATACAGTATTTCACTTTGCCTTGTTTAAATGTTTGGTAAGAGGAAAATATATCCTTTGGCTAATTCACTGGCCATTTGATGCAGCCCATTCACCTGGCTGGCAGAAGGCCTAATTAGACAAAGTTCCAAGTACTCTCCACTGTAATGGCTGACAGTGTTGTTTATTGCGGTTCATTGGTTAGTGCTTTGGGGGACTACAATGTGATGACTGCTGTGCCTGAGATAACTAGAGCAGAAATGTACTAAGCTGAAAACAGAGCAGAGCAACTGAAACCCACCTGGCACAGTGTCAGCTCTCTCTATCTGCAATTCAGTCTGCTGGCTTTAAAGTAAAAAATCCCAGGAAGTAAAGTCCTTAAGGCTTTATCAACAGAGGAGATCAATTGTAGACTGTTAGACTAGTGAACAGTACTTTGATTGGAAGGAATTTTCAACTGGATTCATACACTCTTTGCTCTCTCTTTGCTTTCTGTTGCTATCGTCACCTCAAGGGAGTATTCGGCCTTTATTTGGGCCAAATTTCACAGCAACACTACATAGAACATTGCTTTCTCCCTAACATTAAGTTCCTCTCTACTTTTCCAACATACTCTCCAACTTTACTCTTCAGTTGAAGAAAACAAATATATCACTTTCACTTCGTCACCTTATCACCTGTAAATTCACTAAACAATACAGTTGATGTTACTTCAAGGCATATACAAAAGGAGAAGAAGGTGAAAGAACATGAAGCAGACACAGAAGAAGATGAACAGACAATATCAAAGACACAATACAACAACATCAATTAACAATTAACAGCAAGAATCAGAACTCCCTCGACACCTGAAGTGGTAAAAGAGGAAGTAAAGAAGAAGAACATTAACTCAGATTTTTTTACTTTCCATTTTTATCTTCATGATGAATTTTTCTAAATCATTTTAAATGGCTAACAACATGTTCTTAGTTTCATCTTTTAAATTATTTTGTTCAACTTCCAATTTTTATTCCAGCTGTCCTCCTTTGCTATTCTGCCGTTCTTTTAATAGGGGACCATATGTATCTTCTCTTACACCTTCTCTGTTCTGAGCTACTCTCAATTCTCATTATAGCTTCTTGTTCACTGTAAAGTTTCTTAGACTAATAAGGTGTTATGATACACCCATTCAATATTTTGGCATGATCTACATTGTCAAAGACCTTTCTGTAGAAAAAGAACAAAAAGTTTAAACCCACTTATATTCTTCTGCTCTTTCCATTATCTATTATATGTTAGCTATTTAATCTCATTTCATTCTATCTTTTTTGAAACCTCCATATTCATTTGACATTTTCCTCTCAACAGATCTGCTTTTGTAAAATATTAAATAAGATATTGCTTGTGTGAAGAATCAGTTCAATAGTTCTGTAGTTAATATTAGTTTGCATCCATTTCTTTGCAATAGATTTATATTTTCCCCCCCCTCCCAATGACATCACCCACACACAGTCCATGGCATCATGAAGCAAACAACAAAATGGGCTTATTGGAGTCAGTTGTGATAAAAGTATTAAATTGCAATTTTTGCACAATGACATCATAATATTTGCTGTTGTTTTGGTACCATCTTGGCTTATTATGAATGCCACTATGGAGGAGTAGAAGATCCGTATTTGGCTTTTGGGTTGTTCGTTAGTATTGTCCTCCCAAAAAGGAAGAAGGATCAGGAGAAAGAAATTGAGGGTAGCAGAATGCATACTAAATATAATGTAATTTATGTAATTAAAATGTAAACGAACACTCTTACTTCTTAAATAATAATTTAAAAAATATTTTCTATTGTCAAATGTTATCGATGATAACACCACTGCAATTCTTTTTAAGAGTCAGGGGCTACTGAAGGTCCCTTCCAACTCTCTCTTTCTCTTTTTTAGAGTGGATATAGTAAAGCCTTGGACCTCCAAAGGTCCACCTGTTCTATATAATATGTACATAACTTTTGAAGAAGGTGGATTGTACATGGATACATCAATGCATTAATTAATAGAGCAAGAGAAAAATCAGGCTAGTAAAAATCTGATATCTTCCCCTTCCCAATATCTTCTGTTCTGTTTCATTGTGGTGGAGGCTATAAAAGGGATGAGCAAATGGGATGATAAGGGTATATAATCTCAACAGGGTTACTGAAGGGGTGAACATAATTCCAGCTACTCCACTAAATCAATCAGGCACTCCTATTGGGCAGCAGTAATATAGGAAGATGCTGGAGGCCAGTTATTACTTTAGTGACAATGGCAAAGGCATCGTTTTATACTGCATGGGAAAATGTAATGATAAACCACTTCTGTGTATTTTACTAAGAAAATCACATGGGGAGGAAGAGTTGACAATCTTTCAGAGTGCTAATTGTGTTAGATGAAGCCTTCCAGATTTTAGTTGCTCATGTTGCCATTCAGGAACAGTAAATTTAAAGCTGCACGGGAAGAATTGCAATGGGAACATGAAATTTAAGAGGCAAGAACATGTGCAAGCTAACACAATGAAAGATTAAATGATTACACATTGACATCTTAAGCATCAGGGAATTGATATGGATTGGAATTGGACACTATTTACTATTCATGATTTTTTAAAAATGGATTTGTATTGTTTTCATAGTCAGGAAGGGCATAGCAAAGACAGAATTTGAGTACAGTGTATTTAATGAATGAATAATATCATTAGAGTTCATGAGCATCACTTTAATCCTCTTATCCAAGCTTTGGTTCAACCACTGATGTAGAAGAAGAGGTTGATAATTTTATTGATTGCTGAGTTTAACTCTGTACTCTGTTTTCCAAAACTGATCTTCCACTTTTGGTATTTCCTTGCAGCGAGGAATTAAATTAGAGCTGCCATATCTGGGCTGCAAAACTCTGGACATATATTAGATGGCAGCCTCAAATCAGGTTTCTGTATGTTTTAGCTGACATCTATGGGTCTATATTGTTTATAGGCCAGATATTCCAACCTTATCCCTCAATTCTGCACTTTTTGGGTTGCTGACTTTTTCAGAGCCTTTTTCAACTGTCAGATAGTAATGGCCCTTTTATACTATAATTAGGTATTTCCAAGGGATGGCATACAGCTAAATTGAAGATCTTATCTCCCTGCCCCAAAATGGGAAAGAAGTAAGCTGGCAGCAAAAATATTGTTTCCCTTTCATTCTGTCTCCTTGTATGTCACAGGAGAAGCTTTGCTTCCTCTCTTAACCTCCCCACCGACACTCAGCTCTTACTGGAAATTCTTTTAAAAGGTGTTATACCTGAGAAAGGCTGTTATACTTCTCCCTGTGTAAGACCCACAGTGATGGTGCTCATCATTCTTCCCTTGGCTGAATAGACCCATTTATACCATTACTGAGTTCACAACACTTACAGCTTAGACCTGGTTTTCATCCCTTTGTTACAAAGTAGACTGGTGACAATTTTCTTCTGATGTAAAATTAACACTGTGCACTTTAAGAAAAGCCAGACTGTACACTATCGAATGTCTATTTTTGCCGTATCTTTTGCGCAAATTACTGATTGATCTACTGAATATAGCAGTACAAAGAATGAAGGGGTCAGTGAAAACATATAACACGCATTATGTCCTGTGTGCAGTTGGTTCAAGAAATTGCAAACCAATTTATCAATCCTATGTGTAGTTCCAAATGTCAGCCCTGCTTTTCACATAGGTGTTACAACTTTATTGAATGAAAGCAGGAAGACAGAGTATACATGGCAGAAGAGCCGTCATTTCCTAGTTATATTTTATGCTACTTTTATCTTATATTATTGCAAATATACATATCTATACATATCTCTCTCTCTCTCTCTCTCTCTCTCTCTCTATATATATATATATATATATATATATATATATATATATATATATATATATATATATATATATATATATATATTTCAAAATTTGGATTGCTAACAAAGAATTAAGGGAGAACTGGAATAGCCATTTCGAACTTTTTAGTTCTTTTCAACCAGACATACCCTTCTGAGATTCGAAACTGGGCTGTCTGCATGTTAGGCAGATGTATTAACCTCTAGGCCACAGGCTCTTATATATATATATCGGCCTCTGCCTCTCTGTTTCTGTTTCTGTCTCTGTCTCTCTCCGTCCGTCCGTCCGTCCGTCCGTCCGTCTGTCTGTCTGTCTGTCTGTCTGTCTGTCTGTCTGTCTGTCTGTCTATCTATCTATCTATCTATCTATCTATCTATCTATCTATCTATCTATCATCTATCTATCTCTATCTCGGGCGTGATGGCTCAGCAGTTAAAGATGCTGAGCTTGTCAGCTGGAGAGTTGACAGCCCAGGTTCTCAACTTGAACTCCACGCAACAGGATGAGCTCTTGTTATCCAGCTCTTGCCCACATTATAATTTGAAAGCGTGCAGACACAGACACACACAGAGACACATATTGTGTTTCCATGTGTGTGTGTGAGAGAGGGGGGACAATGTTCATCTCTGTTTCCTAGCTGAGGGAGCCAGCATTGTCTGAAGATGCTTCCATGGTCATGTGGCTGGCATGACTTTATGCTGAGGCACACAGAACACTGTTACTTTCCCACCAAAATGATACCTAGTTACCCACTCTCATTTGCATGCTTTGAACTGCTAGGTTGGCAGGAGCTGAGGCAGGAATTGGGGCTCACCCCTTCACATGGTACTTGGGTATTGAATTGCCAAACTTTTTGTTAACAAGCCCAGAGTTTTAACTGCTAAGCCACTGTGCATGTGTAGTTACAAAAATTAAAATCAAGCAACCTACTGCCCTGGTTTCTCTAATAAAAGCATTTTGAGAATTATGCATCGAAAGGGTATGTGGACAACAGCCAGATCCCACTGCAATGTTCTTCCATAGTCAATAGAATGGCACCCTTCAATTGACAAAATTTGTGGGTTTTTTGTTTTCCTCATTGGACAACATTTTGAAGACAGTGCTTTTTCTTTTATTAGCAATTTTGCTGTTTAGGATTTGCTAGTAAATCACACTAGTGTTCTTATGGATTTGTTTGTATTTTTTTGAAATTCTTTTGAATGAATTCCAAGATTCAGTAGGAAAAAAAACTGAACTGAATTGCATCCAGCTTGTGTGGGCAAGCAAGTAGCAGCAGGGAAAAGGCACTGCCACGTATGACCAGATAATTCATAATCTGTGATGGATGATGAAATCACTCATTGTATATCCCAAGAGGCACTGCTGGGAAGATGCCCAGAGCCTTTCCTGTCTGAATGCCTTAACAATTTCTCCTAAGTCCCTTTAACTAAAACTGCAGTCCTATGCACTGGAAAACATTGGTGACAACAAAGAATGTAGTGGAATGTATTTGCCAATAAAATGCATAAAACTGGCAGGCAAGTATCTCATTTTAAATCTTTATTCTGAATTTAAATATTAATATATGGGATTATTTAAAAATGCATATAGGTAAATTAAATTTGTTGGATTATCACATCTAAATGACTGAGGAAAGTTAAATCTACTACCATTTGCTAGACACTTCTAGGCTGCTTAAAAGAATACTCTAGAGCGTGATACTTTATTATGGTTTCCTGGACTGCTTATCAGGACTCACAGTTCTAATTTACAATGAATCAGCCTCTGAGAAAATGCCACATTTTTTTAAAAAAAACTAGTGGATTAGTGCTTTTTCATTAGGCTTTCGATAAGAAAACTAAACAAGCTGGATCAAAATATTACTTCCCAAATTTTAAGGAAACAATTTTAATTAATATCTCCATCAGTTTTATGTTGTAAGGACCTTTATTAAGAGCTGTTATTGGCTCAGGAGATTATACAGTGAAATAGTTGTGAGACAATCAGCCAGTTTTCCCTTTTCACTCAAGCAATTATTAAATGGTTCTGCTAAGCCAATTTTTCTGAATGCTAATCTTCCTAATGTGATGCTTACATTTTGCAAGGCAGCACATTCTTAGATCTGCTGGGCATCAGTGCCAACTTCTCCCAAGATAGTGTATAATTTTGAGACTGGCCTTTGATTTTATCCATGCAAATATGATATATGTAGTACTCTCAGGTATGAACAAAGTGATCACTAACTTTTATGTTGGAGGATTTATTTAAAGCCCAAGTATGCATGATATTTGCCTTTACAGACAAGAGTATCTGGGGGGGGATCTCAGAGTATCTAGAACCATAGAGGTAGATATATTCAAGTTCTTAGGTATATCCCTCAACATTCAGAGCATCTCTCCTTGCATGAGACAGTGAGTAGCCCACTATGAGTTCCTCCTGTGTAAGTTTCTACTGATATCAGCAGCAGCATTAATGGTATGAAGTCGAGGCACAGAACAGTATTTACATAAATATCAAGAGTGCTATGGGAAACGTGAAAATAACAAACTACCTGGTCCATTGTGATCATTAAATTGTGATGTGCTGGAATAATCCTAAAGCCTATTTAATCCATTATTCTGTTTCTATAGCTGTCCTATTGAGCCTTTCAACATATATTATACATGTATATAATCAAATACTTACACAGCAAAGTCACGTGGTTACTCTTCCAAATAGAAATCGGGACTTGATTTGATATGTTTCCATGCACATATGTTTGATTTTAATGACATGAGATCAATGTGTCTCCAGTGGTGGGATTCAAATATGTGAACAACCAGTTCTCTGTTTGGATGCCGTTTCTGGAAGTCCATTCTGGGCCTGGGCAACAAAAAATTACCTACCGGTTCTGCCAAAGTGGTGTGAACTGGCTGAATCCCACCACTGTGTGTCTCCCCATTAGAATGAATGCCATTAGTGTCAAATTTTATAGTCCTGTTGTAAATTATTTGATATTGTTGGTTCTTATTTTGGAATCAATCATTTATTGCTGGAAATGTAACATGATTTTAATAAAATTTCAACTTGGTTTTTCATTTTGGAAACAGAGATCAAGTGTTAGTTTTTTGACATTACTTTGAAATTCTGCTTCAGAACTCATATCATTACATATTTGAGGAGTCTTGAGTAGACAATTCCAGTAAAAAGTTTCTGGAATAAAAAGAAAGGTGGCTTGTTAAAATAAGAGATGTTTGACTCGACCATTTGTACTCAACTGATTTGTACAGGCAGTGTTTACAGAAGTTTATTTTTTAAAATAAAAATAAGCTAGGAGATGTGTGCGATATAAAATCAGTCCCTTTTCAAAAAAACAACAGAAAATTTAACTTTCTTTTCTCAAAATCATAAGGAGTTGGATGCAACATTCTGAGTACCCATGCAAGATTAATTAATTAATTATATTTTTATTCTGCCTTTATTACTGTACAAATAACTCAAGGTGGCAAGCATACCTAATACTCCTTCCTCCTATTTTCCCCACAACAGCCCTGTATGGTGGGTTGGTCTGAGAGAGACACTAACCCAAAATCACTCAGCTGGCTTTGATACATAAGGCAGAACCAGAACTCAGAATCTCCTGGTTTCTAGGCAAGCATTTTAACCACTGCATCAAACTGGCTCTCTTTATTATTAAATATAAATTAATATTTAATTAATGCAAAATTTAGCAGTCTTATAAATGTGCCTTTCTACACTACTTCTGTTGGAGGAAATAATGTTTATTATAAAGATAATAAAGGACTAAATAATCAGACATTTCCTCTACTGATAGAAAGGCTTTGGAGAGATTCTTGTTAATACATGAAAAATGGAAATTAAATGGACAGGACTAGAATATGTATCTTCAACTCCTCTATATAAATTTTCTGTTTCTATGAATAGTGTTAGTGACTTATATTTGTTCTGCTCAGTTTATTATCTTCTGTTGTGGTTGTTGCTTGATTGTGCTTGATTTGCATTTTATTGAATTTTGTGTGATTCTAATCATAATCTTATACAGTGCCCTAATACCTAGAAGACATGTCTATATTGTAACTAATAAATGAATAATAGAGATTCAGAATGCTATTTTCAGCACTTCACACACCATCAACCTCAATTATCAGTGAGGAGAATGGCAAACTCCTGAAATACTTAGTGATACTTTCAAAGCTATGTATTAACCAAATAATAATTCTTGTTCTTGCTGATTGCCTCGGTCATTTTAATATGACTCTATAAACAAAAACATCTTTCTGTAGAACTGCTTCCTCTAATGAAATAATGAGACACTTCCGTGAAGCAGGATACCCAGATGTATTTCTAGAACCTGTAAGGGACACATTGGAAATAAGGTTTTTCTTTTAAATCAATCACATTTTTGCTACCATCTTCATTTGATATGTTATCGACTTTAATATGTTGTATAATTTCACATTGACATAAGAACTAGTGCAAAAATTAACCAAATAAGACCGAGATTGTCCAAATTACAGCAGCTTCTTGGAAAATACTGGATTCATGCTCACAGAAGGAAGATTAAATAAGAAACCAAAATTAGAACTGCTATTGCAAAGTACTACAGATTTAACAACCAAAATTAAATATTTAAGCTGTATCAGTTTCATCCTCTGCTTTCTCTGAAACTGTCCATATAACTGTCCATATAAATTGACTCAAAAAAGTCTCTTTGGCAGTCACTGTTCAGGGGAATCACTAGAAATAGAAGAGCAAGCAGCCATTTATACTGAGTCTGTAATTTTTGAAAGATACAGAAATTCCTCTATGCTCTCCAAGATGGCTGGACTGATGACATTAGGATTGCTTCCTGATAGTCACATGTGCTTGGTTTCCAGATGAGTGTTGGTGATTATGGTAAATAAAAAACATTACATCATAAGGGCAAGTGTCATTTGCTTTTTTTCATAGGAAGCATATAGATTTTTATAAGTTTCATCTGAGAATGATATGAGCTAGGGCAGGGGTGTCAAACTCAATTTCATTGAGGGCTGCATCAGCATTGTGGTTGCCCTCGGGGGGGCTGGGTGTGTGTGGCCAGGGTGGGTGTGGCCTACTGGGTAGGTGTGGATGGAGTGGGTGTGGCCTATTGGGTGGGCATGGCCAGCTCTGCATCGTTCAATTCAAAGGTGCCTGTGGGGGCCTGGGCAGGAGTGGGAAAGATCTGAGGGTCTCTGGCAGAAGGGGGTGGGATTGAGGCAAGTGCCAAGGCATGGTCCACTGGAGGAGCCTCACTGCCTGCTGCAACCCCTCCCCCGGAGCCCATCAAGCCGGATAGGTGAAGTAGGTGAGGGCCATTTGCTGGCCACTTCCAGGCGATGGTGCATTTCTTCATTCCTCACAAAGGGTGACACTCAGAGAGTGGGGCCGATGCAGCAGGGGCTGGTTCCTCGCTGTTTCTAGATGGCCTTGTGGAGCTAAGACTGAATGCGTTTCAGCACTGATGGCCACCACAAAATTGTACATTGGCTCCTTCCCGGCCAGCCTGGGCCAGGGTCATGGCAGCGGGGGCAGTTCCCTCACTGTTTCCAGGATGGCTTAACGGGCCACATGAAACCACTTTGCGGGCTGCATCCAGCCCTCGGGCCTTGTGTTTGACATGTCTGAGATAGGGCATAACAATAGGAACCATTAGGAAAAGATGATAGTTTGCACATTTCTTGCATATACAATAATTCAGAATAAAGTGTATAGTGCAAATTATATTGAAACAATTGTATGTGCTGAATATATACAAAATTATGGCTTACATATATTAGATCTTTGACAATTGTTTTTGTATCAAACAAGTATGCTAAACTAAAGTAATTCATACATGGTAGCTACTCCCCTTGGTTTTAAGAAACCCATTCCCTTCTCATTGGCATTGCTGGCCATTTTATCTTTTCTACCTTTCTCTGATTTTAAAATATACAGCCTATTTAAAGAGTATTCTATTGGGAACAATGGAAAGCAAGAATTATAAAAAAATGTTCTATTTTTCTAATTTTATAGAAAATTGTTTGCATATAGCTTTCTTCTCCAATCAGATACCTTCCACTAGCTAGGATTACAGACGTTACTTGGAGGGTATCAGGTTAAGGAAGACAATTAGAGGAGTAATTTTAAATATGTCAAGTCGAAACAAAAATAGCTTAATCCATTTGACTTCTTCAAAATGGTCATTACTATTTCATGCTTACTAATGTCCTGATTTGAACAAGCCAGTCTACCCAAAAGCAACATATAATTTCAACCTTGGAAAAAGTGATCTGAGTGCATGATCTGACACCATCTCCTTTCTACACTGAGAATCTCAACACTTTTTTCTCTACTGATACCATAGCAATCACTGAAAAAAGGGACATAATCTGCCAATTGGCTCACTTGCCCCAGTCTGTCTCTGTCTTCATTTCATATATGACAACAGGATGACAAGTAGTCTGGTCAGGGAAAGAGTTGAGAAAGTAAGCTGTAGGGGAACATATCACAAAAGGAATTCTGGGAGCTGAAGTCAACAAGTCATAAAAGGGCCAAGTTTGAAGACTCCTGGTCTAAGGTTTGGGTGAATGTAAAGAATGAAAAAGGTTTTTCTTATCCAGAATGTGTATTATTTTGAGAAATTATGATGTGATGCTATGTATTGTGAAGCAGAGCAAAGCCATATCTCCTCACACATGTATTCCTTGTTGAATAGAAATATATCCCTATTTATATAACTTATATGAAGTAGGTAAGTAACTCCATAAAAATTACAACTGAGCACAAATGGCCTTTTAAAATTCTCTTCCAATTTTTCTGGCCAGAAATCCAGTCACGCAATACTTTTCCAAGGAAAGGAGATTTCTCCATCCATTTCTTAAGGATAGGACCTTTCTTTGGTCATGACGATAGTGGCATAACTATGCAAATACTCATATGGAAAACTTTCTTGAAATGTTTTTTTACTTAAGATTTTTAAGAAAAGCATAGAAAATCAAGGAGAGCTGGAGGAAAAAAGAGCTGGAAAGATGATAATACAATGAAAGATTGAACATATACACACAACCTTGGTTAAGTTATAACTAAATCAATGTACAGACATCATAAAAATTAGAACAATCCCTCTTTCTTTGCCTTGCATGAGAAAATGACAAACTTTTTCTGCCCAACATCAATAAAAATATGCACATTTACTTCATTGTTGTTTTTTTATTTGTAATTCTGTCTGGATAAATAGAAGAAATGCAATGGTTATCATTATCATTTGGTTATCATTTAAAACTTAAATATATAGTCTCTGTGAGTTTCTTTTTTTTAGTAGCAGTCCCAGAAAACTCAATGTATTTATTGATAACTAAATAACAGAGAATCTTCAAGTGTACTTTTTTTCATTACTTGCTTTAGATTTGCATATAGAGATCCAGATAGTGTTGTATGGAATTCTGTTCAGAATAGAGGAAAACAATGAGAAATAACTATAGTGAATTCCTATCTTGCTTGCAGCCCATTTGAGTAAAATTAGGTAAGTGTCCGAAACACCACAAGAGGCAGCTTAATGGAACATAGGGGAGAATCAAGGTAGATCACTCTCTCACCTTCTTTGCTAACATAGAACTTGAATCCTAATACTTTTCATGAATGGAATGAGCTGTTCTGTTTATACAATGACTGGCTTGGATCCAACCCAATGAAATCCTTAATAGGTATAAAAATATTTAAATACAATTTATGCAGTGAATTATCAGGCATAATTCATGCTTCAGTTAACAAAAAAGAGTAACATCAAAAGTATATTTATCAGCTAATCAGCAATGGGGGCCTGTCCTCTATGAATTGATCTAACGTTCTTAGGAAAAGAAATTCTAATATTGGATAATTGACCTTGTGTAGGGTAACTTTAATGTAATCTTATGAATGCAAATGGGAATTAAGGAATTTTGGCAGAATGCGTAACTTTTCAGAAGATTTTAATATAATGATTATTTCTTTTTCAGATCTGTGAATTAAATGCAAAGCAGATGGGAAATGTTGTATATGGAAAGAAAAACTGGAGAAAGTGTTATATCTTAGTCAAAATTACCAAATCCCCAATATGCAAATATTTTCCAAGAATCATTTTCCTTTATTTAATCCAGATGTTTAGTAGTTTAAGTAGTCTGCAAAACATATTAAATAGAGAAAATCTGTAGCAGTGTCTGCCCTCTGGGATGTGGTTCCTCCTGAGAGTTGGATGAAACCTGCTCTGCTGTGGTTTAGAAGAGTTGTGATTATCTGTTTCTTAACCCAAGCTTTTGGATTAAGCAGCCTCACTGCAATCACACATACAGAAATAGAAAGAAGTTTATGAACAAAAATAGTTGTGCTATTTTTCTATACCTACCTATTTTTTGCTGTTTACCTTAAACCTGAAAAGGTATTATGGTTTCAAATTACTGTTTTCCTTTCCTATTATATGTTTCCAACTGATTTGTTCTGATGGGACTTAGCCTTATAGTTTAGCTAGCCTCTAACCCTTTTCTTTGTAATCCAGACTGCAGGAGATTCTTTCTTTGTGCAAAGAGGAAATGAGACTGTCCTTTGGGGTTTAGTCCTTCACAACCTTTAGTAAAGTTTTTAAAGAAAATGTTGACTGGTTTTCAATCAATTTTTTGAAATGGGCATAAAAAATTAGAAACAAAAAGAAATGAGTGCTTTATAATGTAAAGTAACTAAGAATAATATTCTGAGATTTTAAATCATGGCTCTCATTTCTTCAACTAACTTATTACATGTGCAAAAAAAAGAGCTTAAACCAAATGAAAGGGATTAGCCATTGGTCAGAAATTTATTTAACTCAGATTGTCTAGTCAAAAAGTCTAATTTGAATAATACAAATTGGGTTTAAATTGAATTTAAACTAATTTAGACACTAAAACTGTATGTGGAAAGGCAGAAATTAAATCCAAACCGTTGGGCTTCAGTTGAATTATATGTTTTTCTAAATATATATATATACAATAGGGGAACTTTCAGTATTTGCTGTTCAAACAAAAATCTGTGCATGTATGGGCATAAAGAGTTTACTTGCCTTTTTATGATACAATATATGATATTTTATAACTAGCCCATTTTTCATATCCTAGGGTTGGAATTGATATATAGTCAAAACTGTTTTTCAACATATAATCTTAGCTTATAAAGGTAAAGGTTTCTCTGTCTAGTTGTGTCCAAATAAGGGGCAATGCTCATCTCCATTTCCTAGCTGAGAGAGCCAGCATTGTGAAAACGTTTCCACGGTCATGTGGCCAGCAAGACTATACCCCAAGGTGCACAGAATGCTGTTACCTCCCCATTGAACTGGTACCCATTTATCTATTTTCATTTGGATGCTTTCGAACTGCTAGGTGGGCAGGAGCTGGGGCAAGAGCTTGTGTCTAAAATCTGGCCTGTCAGTTTTCCAGCTGACAAGGTTGGCGTCTTGAACCACTGAGCCATCATGCCCATTCTTAGCTTATAAACACAGGTTAATATTTCCTTGGAAGTAAGTTCCATTCAGCTCAATGAGGCTGACTTCTAAGGAGTTATGCTAGTGACATCTTTCTGTAGGAAGAACAGGCCACTCTTTCAAAGGAACATAAGCAAAGCTCTGAGAACAAATAGTGACTAAGCTGCTAAGAACAGAAACAGAGAGAGGGAAAGAGAGACTCAAAGACCAAGGATGACTTGAATGTGTAATATCAATCACAAGTTCTCTCCCACCCTTCTGAATGATTCAGCAGCCATGTACAGTCCATTTACACTAGCTGAGATATATTTTGTTAGCCACTGTTCTAAAATGGAAGGATAGGAAGAAAGGAAGGCTGCTTGCACAGATATCTTTCAGGCTAAAGTTCACTGAAGTATGATTCAGATCAAGTAGAAGTGTTTGTTCCTTCTTGCTAATGATCTGTGATAATTTATCAAGGAGCTCACAGTTATCTAAAAAGATGCACTTCTTGCCCAGTTCATATTTAAACTCCTCCCATTGTAAAATTACTTCTTCAAACAAAACTCAAATCAGGCATTTCTGTTTAGGGCCAATTGCTAAGAAAATAATATACCAGATGAGATAGCTGCAGGGAACTTAATGTGCATAAGGCAATTCTATATAGCTGTTAGTCACTCTGGGGTAAATCTAGATTAGAGTACAGAATTAATGTGGGGTTAAAGAAGGTCATTCTAACCCGACTCTTTGAAGGAAGGCCAGCTGTGAAGAGATTATAAAGTAGCCCTCCAAATATTCTTATTCTTACCTGTATGTTTTTTGATACATTGACCATATTTAACATTTTTTTTTCAAGGAACAAGTAGATGGAGGAATTGAGGCAAAATCTATAATACTGTGTCTTGTTTTTAAAGGTTTTCCTGGGGCATTTGGAGGGATTTGATTTTTAACTATGCTAAACTTAATTTTGCCATACTGTATATTTTCTGTGCTTCCTAGCTGGGCAATTGTAACAAGTTTTTAACTATTTTAATTGGAGGTTCCAAGGGCACCAAAAGCAGACTGGGAGAAGACTGACCAATGTCCTTGCTCGTCCCAAACTGTACTCTTACATGATATTCTATATTGCAAGAACTGGGGAAAAAACAACATTACAGAATAACAAAGTTGGAAGACCTTGGAGTAAAGGTCTTCTAGTTCTACCCCCTGCTCAGTTAGAAAACCCTACACCATTTCAGACAAACAGTTGTCCAATCTCTTCTTGAAAACCTCCAGTGTTGGAGCATTCACAACTTCTGGAGGCAGGTTGTTCCACTGACTAACTGTACTATCAGGGAATTTCTCCTTTCTATGTTGCTTCTCTTCTTGATTAGTTTCCATCCATTGCTTCTTGTCCTGCCTTCAGGTGCTTTGGAGAATAGGTTGACCCCTCTTCTTTGTGGCAACCCATTAGATCAGGGGTGTCAAACTGGCAGCCCGCAGGCCAGATGCGTCATGGTGAAACCACGCACATCCCATTGCTGGCAATAGAAAAAAAGTTGTGATATGTCGCAGCACATCACATTATGTTGTGAGTTTGACACCCCTATTGGAACACCACTATTATTACTTAGCTCTCCATCTAGATTACCTCCCATCGGCCGGTACGCTCGCACAGAGTGGGTCTCCTCAGGGTGCCGTCAGCCAGACAGTGCCGGCTGGCGACCCCCAGGGGGAGGGCCTTCTCGGTGGGAGCTCCCACCCTCTGGAACGAACTACCCCCAGAGATCCGGGTGATCCCGGATCTCCCTTCCTTCCGCCGCACCCTTAAGACATGGCTATTTCAACTAGCAGGACTGGCCTAAGGGGTAATTTTTAGCGGGGTTTTAAATATAATTTTAACATAACAAGGCCAATCTAATATTTCTTTTTAACTATGTTTTAATGATAGTATTTGGGTATTTTTTGTATTTGTTTTTATCAGCCTGTTAGCTGCCCTGAGTCCGCAAGGAGAAGGGCGGGGTAAAAATCCAATAAATAAATAAATAAATAAAAAATAGATGCCACTCTATTCTACTGCTTTTGCAACAGGCTTTCCTTTTCTTGGGCCTTTTCTGGCCTTTTCTGTCTTTTTCATTTTTCTAAAAATCTACTGAAGGAATGGCTTCCCAATTGTTCATTATCCTTTTAATCTCTGTGTACTGCACTTCACTGATAATTATCTAGGCGGCTAAGCCAGCTGACCAAACGACTGGCTATACTAGCCAACTACAGACCTGTGGTAGTCATATTTTGGTTCTTAATGAAGCATCCAGCTATAAGCAAGTCTGTTTTCCTGGCCTCCTGCCTCCCTTGAAAATTTCCCAGTGAGCCACCCTGGGATGAAATAAATAAAACATGATGCTTCTCAAGAAAGGCATCGTTAAATCCAGTGGAACTTTGATTAGGCACATTTCTGCCTAACTTGCTTTCAATAATGAGGAGTAAACAAGCCATCTTTGCAGGAGGGTGATTTGAAGGCAATCAAAAAGGTTAATGAAGGCACTCAGGTATCAGCACACTCTGTCTCCTGATTCTGCAGCAAGTCCCTGTCTTGCTCATTTACTCAATTGGCAGGGTCCTGTTTTAATGCCAAGTCATGAAAAGAAACTGTTTATCAATCCCACAAAGAATGCTTTTAAAATGCAATTGCAATTGCAAAGATTCACTTAAGTTCCAAGGCAATGGTTCTTTGCCTTCCTTGTCTCATAAATTTTAAAGCTGCTCAAAGAAGTCACAAGATATTATGCATAGTATGCAAATAAACCTTTACTGCTAGTGGGACATTAGAAATTGCCTTTTTTACTTGTATTAATATTTATTTATTTGCAAATTCCTAGAAACCTATATCACATTCTTTTCAGAATTTGGAGGGACTTCCTTTTAATAATTCATGAGATCTATTTTAATTGCATCTTTAATAGTTTTCCATGTAAAAATCCAAAGTAGCGGAACAAGGAGAAACTCCATTCTATTAAACTTAGTAGCACAAGTAAACCCATTGAGAATGATAGGAATCAGTCGCCAAATTCAAGGGCTGAGGAGCTTGACCAGCCTTGCACTGTCTCAGTCTGCATTACTGGAATTAAAAGAAGAGATGGGAATAGGGAGAGAAGGGCTTGAGATTTGTTTGTGCATATGCATGTGTGTGTGTGTAAATACATATGTGGATGTATATATCTGGATCTAGAAAGATGCATACATGAAACATTCAGAAATCATAACATCCAGCATCACTCTAGCTCAGGCATGTCAAACTCGCGACATCACATCACAGCGTGCGACGTATCGTGACTTTTCCCCATTGCCGCCAATGGGGTGGGCATGGTTTTGGCATGACGCATCCAGCCCACGGGCCAGCAGTTTGACATGCCTGCTGGAAGAAACTATTACTTGGATCAAGGCACGGATGATAAAACTAAAGCTCATTATGTCTGAATCTATATGAATGATTCATAGATGAGTGTCATCAGTCATATCAACTCAAGTAGTGTACTAAATGCTCATGACATTCAATTTAATATGAGAATTACAAAAGTTTAATGAACTCAACAAACCCATTGAAATCTTTTCTATTGCTTTTATGTTCACTCTAACAGTTTATATATGCTGCTTATCTCTGCTTTTCTGCTTTTAAATACTGTATTTACTTCAAATAAAGCATAACAATACCAGACTGCATAGCCAATTCACTTTAGTTATAGTTATGACATCATGGGAGAAAGCAATCCTTCAATTGTTTTCTTATTGCAATCAAGGTGTCAATATTTTAAGTTAAGAAAGAGGCATGACAGGGATTCCAAGAATGCCCTTTATTATATTAAGGTAGAACAGTAGAATCTTGAAAGCCTGTCCAAGTTCATCTCTGTCCCATCTTACATTAAACAAAATCAACACAGGTTTATGGTGACCTTCTTTCTCACATTTCTCTTTTTCTCAGGATTATGTGATCTTTTCTGCAAGTCCTCCCTTAAGAGTTTGCTCATTCCTTCCCTAATTTTAAGGTAAGCTATACATTCTTCCTCTACCGAGGACACAACACAGCATTCTATCCAGCCAATCTGTTTTACTAAACCAGGGGTGTCAAACTCGCAATGTCATGGGACGTGTCACGATGTATCATGACTTTTTTTGCCATTGCCAGCAATGGGCGCGATTTTGCTATGATACATCCGGCCTGTGGGCCGGCAGTTTGAAACCCCTGTACTAAACCATTCTAACTTCTTTCTTCCTTGACAAAGCAGGCTAGTACAATTTATATCATGCAGCAATTCTACTATGCATAAGAGCATTACTTTTTGATAGGAGGGACTTCAGTCAGGGTGGATTCAGGGCAAGCAATTGGGACACAATTAAAAGAGCATTATGTGTAGAAATAATACACAATATCACTAAGAGTCTGCTATTCAAAGCCTGATATTTTTTAGTTAATAAAACTATAATCCTTCTCTCCTAAAGCATCTCTCTCTCTCTCTCCCTCTCTCCCTCTCTCTCTCTCTCTCTCTCTCTCTCTCTCTCTCTCTCTCTCTCTCTCTCTCTCTCCTCTCTCTCTTCTCTCTCTCTCTCATTCTGCCATTTGGATGAATGTGTCTCAATATCTTCCCCCCTCCCAAGACTTTCCTTATATTTAAAATACAGCAATGGGGAGAAAGAGAGAAAAACTGAGTTGATTTTCTTTTTCTGTAATACTTTTTCTGAAGGATTTGCTGGTGCATTGGTTTCCATTTCTTCTTACCTTTTTCTTTTCTTTAACTCATTATACGGAAGGCTTGCTATCACTTGTATGTCCTAACTGATGCATACGCATTAGAATAGAAGAGAGATTTATATAAATACATGAAATAAAAGAATATTTCATCTATATTAAGCAACTGATACTTTTTAAATGAAGATGATAATAATGGTTACTATTATTTTTATTATTTGCAAGCAAACTACGGTTCTTTACATAATTGTATTGGATTTATATGCACTAAGGGTTTTAATGCATAATGCCTGGGGGTGTATTAAAGACATTAAAAATACCCAGTTACATATTATTGCTGTATCATTTTCATCTCATATTATAAGAATCACATGCACTTTCAGTTCTGACTATACATATTTTCTATGCAAACTCATTTAAGTGTGTCTGTGTTAATATGGCCCACATTCAGGTAGACCTACAGCCACTATTGAGCCCAAAATTTATGTTGTTAAGAGAAACAGTTGTTAAGTGATTTTGCCCTATTTTACAACCTTTCTTGCTACAGTTGTTAAGTGAATCACTGCAGTTGTTAAGTTAGTAATGTGTTTGTTAAGTGAATCTGGCTTTCCCATTGACTTTGCTTATCAGAAGGTTGCATGACCCCAGGACTCTGCAAACATCATAAATATTAGTCAGTTGCCAGAAGTCTGAGTTTTGATTGCATGACCATGGAGATGCTGCAACGGTCGTAAGTGTGAAAAATGGTCTTAAGTCACTTTTTCCAGTGCCATTGTAACTTGGAACGGTCACTAAACAAACTGTTGTAAGTCAAGGGCTACCTGTAATGACTCCAGAGATAACAATATTGATGAAATTGTAGCTGAGAACTGGGTTCATTATAGCTATAAAATCTTCCGCAGGAAAATTTCTGTCCCTGGTTAGATTTATAAGGTATAGGGGGGAGTGAGCAAGAAGAATTGGTAAATTGGCCTTAAGGTAAAGTCCTTGTTTTATTTTGTTTATTAAATGTATATGCTGTCCATTTCACTCTCCTGAGTGACTCTGGGCAGTTTACCATAAGATCAAAGCAGATATAAAAATATTAGCAGCATTAACATTAAGATTTGTCACATTCAACCAGAATTTATCTTGAGAAAAATTGCCATATCTATTCTTGACAATTCTGATCTTTAATCTTAGTTTATTGCAGCAGGAAGAGAGGTGTATGGACAACTCACAGACAATTCAATAGAGAAAAGTTTCTCTATTCTTATATTTCATAAACTTAAGGAAGTGCTATAGGCAATGCTTATCCATTCACCCATCCACTCACCTTTTTTTTTTTTTTTTTTTTTTGCTAGACTAGACTTTCCTGTGAGGTTTCCATCAGTGTATAATTTGGGTCCAAATTAGAAATACAGTGAGAACTGGAGCTCATGGATTTATAGCCAAGACACTATAATGTATGAAACAAATGGTGTACTAGGAGGGAGGGAAAATCAAAACAAGAAATGGAAACATTATCCAGACATGGTCAAGGCTTAAGTAAAGATTTAATTCAAAAGATGGCCAAAGGTTTATACAACTTGCATTCGGCTGGAATCCATGAGGTATCAAATAGCAGTTACTCAGCTAGTGGAGGCTAAATTTCAAATTACAAAACAAGAACAGGAAATGGGCCATAGTTCATAAATGTAGAAAAGCTATACACTGCGTTTCATTTTGCATGGAGAAAAAGAGGAGCAAACAAGGAACCAATTAAAACAGATATTATTCTAATGTATATGAAAAGAACAATCCATAGTTCTAGATGCATCTCAACTAGAATTTTTCCCTTTTTCCTCATCCCTTTCATCACTGCCATGCTGAACTTTTATTTGTTTATTATTCATTTATTTATTAAATTTATATACAGTATCTTCCCATCTCACCAAAGGCAACTTTGTGCTTTCCCAGAGGTTTTGCCCATTGGGCCTGGATGGTTACTTCCAATCTCATCTAAATACAAGTAGTCCTCGTCTTACAACCAAAACTGAGCCCAAAATTTCTGTTGTTAATTGAGACATTTGTTATGTGAGTTTTGCCCCATTTTACAACCTTTCTTCCACTGATGTTAAGTGAATCACTGCAATTGATAAGTTAGTAGTCTGGTTGTTAAGTGAATCCAGCTTCCCACATTGATTTTGCTTGTTGGAAGCTGACCAGAAAAGTCCTAAATGCCAATCACGTGACCCCAGAATTCTGCAACAATGTAAATGCATGCTGGTTGCCAAATGCCTTATAAGGCCCCATTTATTTATCACATTTCTATACCATCCATCTCCCTACAAGGTGATGTATGGCCATAAATGTTCCTAAACTCCTTTCCTGCTTCCCATATCCCCAGCTCTCTCTTACACTTACTGCTGAAAATAGGTACTGTAGAGAGATATCCCTCATCAAAACTATATTGTAAGTCCTAATTTAGGATTTACACAAACAATCCCCAATGTCTATTCTGATTGGGCCAATATACGAATAAATAAAATGGACTTACATATTTAAGTGGGGAAATGTTGAGAGAGAGAGAGAGAGAGAGAGAGAGAGAGAGAGAGAGAGAGAGAGAGAGAGAGAGAGAGAGAGAGAGAGAGAGAGAGATTACATGACCTTATATGTATGGCCCCCATTCATCAAAAGACTGCCCATCCTTTTATTTAACATCTGAGCACTTTAACATCATTAAAATATATTCAGGCATCTGATTCCAATTAATTTGCAACTTAGTATATGTTGTTAATGGAGTAAGATTAATTAAAAATGTATTTTTGTCCAGCTACAACTATAAGATCAAAAGAAAGAAATTTTTTGTCTTTTCATCTACAGGGATTTGTTGGCCCCCCAAAAGTTTATAAAATATTTATTGTGATGAAATGGCTATACATCTAAAAAGGAAAGCATTTTGAGAATGTGAAAGAAGAAAATAAATATAACAAATGTCCTTAAAATTATAGGAATATATATATAATCATTCATTACTGAGCAATCAAGAAACCATTATGCAAAATTGGTAAGAAGCATCTCTGATGAATTACATATACTCACCAATGTTTATGTAGTATAAGCTATAGTCTTTTGACAGAACTAATTAAGCCCTTTTAAAGTAATGGAGCCATTCATCTAAGTGTCTAAAATGTAGCACCCCATTCGTATATTATTTAAAAGTCACAGATTTAATAAACCAAATTAGTATTCTTTATTATAATATATCCAGCAGTATATCAAATGAAATACATGGCCTATCAAGCTAATAAGTCACTCAGATCTTAAACTTCGCAACCTCTACTACAGTGGTTCTCAACCTTTTTAATGCCGCGACCCCAACCGGTCGTAAGTCGAGGACTAAACCGGTCGTAAGTCGAGGACTACCCAACCGGTCGTAAGTCGAGGACTTTCCCTGCCCGGGAGCGCCGTGCATGCGTGGTTCCGCCCCCTGCACCGGCCGAGGCGTAGCTGGCAAGCGGCAGAGACGGAGCAGGCTGACCACCAGCTGGCCCAGCCCAAGGGAGGTAAGGCACCCGCCCAAAAAGGGGGGAAAAATGGCGGACAAAAAAATGGCGGACAAAAAAATGGCGGACAGCCTTGCTTGGCGACCCCCGTGAAATGGTCGATCGACCCCAAATGGGGTCCCGACCCACAGGTTGAGAACCACTGCTCTACTACAGTTAACTGGGAGAAGGAACTATTTTAAAATTGTTTCAGTGTTGATCATAGACTACTTTAACTAGATATTGTCATATTTTATTGCTCTGCTTTTAGGGAATTTCTCCTACAGTGAATATCTTTGAGCCAATTGGGAGTAACTTGAGATAATTCAGGTCTTATAATTTCTTTCAATATTTTCAATTCATGAACTAGAACTTTATATACAGTAAGTTTCTACACACACATCCTTCATCATTAAATAAAACAAAATATCATATATTTCCACCTACAGTAGATGAGGGGAAACAGCTTCTATTTGATTTCTCCAGAGTTTTAGAAACATATTTGAAGAGTTTCCCAATTTGATACTGAGTTTTCTTATTTATTCCTTCATGATTGTTTACAATGTGTTGTGGATCAATGAAAACAAAACAAAAAATCAGGAAGAATAAGAAGAGAAGAGAAATAAGCTTAAATTTAACTAACAAAGAACATTTTGAAAGCCCTAGCCTTATCACTATGGAGTTTCAGAGAAATAAATAACCATTCTCTTATGCTGGCAGAAAATTAGGCCCATTAATTTATCAGATTACCTCTGCCATCAACTCCACAGTTCTTTTGAATTCTAAAGAGGGAGGGAATTTAAGAGTTTAAGAGAATTAAGAAAGACATAATGCCTTCTGTCATGAAAAGCCAGATGCAGACTCTAGATGATGAATCTATTCCCTGACCTTTTGTCAATGAATGTTTGAGTGGAAATTTGTTTTTTGAGAACTTAGAAGAAATTTTATGAGATGAATTACCAGAAAATAAAATTACCGCTTGTTCTCTGGCACTATAATGTTCTTACACTCCTGCTCAGAACTTACACATGGATTATTGCCTGTATAAATGAGCACAATGGCACTTTAATATTAGCACCCTTAATTGTGCATTACATATGTGCTGTGGTTTAGCTGCATACTAACCCCTAAAGGTATACTTATTTAATGTTGCTGCTTTTAACATATTTTGATCAATTTATTGCACTGTTCAGTTATATTTTAATATCTAAATACATGTTAACATCTAAATAGGTTTTTTTTTTCTATTCTTGATATTTAGATAGTCTACCTACCTAAACTCTCTTTGCTTTGAGGAGATAGTATTTGGGGAATTTTGTCAAGAAGAACATGGAGAATGTGGTTGAGATTTATTCAGACTGTTAATAAATGAAAATAGTGGATATTTATCAGCCAATTCAGGGAAAGGAGGGTCAGATACATGATATATATCATCTTTAATTTATCCTTCCTTTATAATTGACTAATTGTTTAAAATGTGTAACATCAAAACTTTTAGAATCTAAATCAGACATGTCAAACTCTTTATGTCACGTGATGTCGCGCAACGTATCGGGACGGTTTTGCCATTGCCGGCAATGGGGTGAGTGCGTCTTCCAGATGATGCGTCCGGCCCGCCGGCCGGCAGTTTGACACCCCTGATCTAAATGCTCAGAAGTGTAGAACCTGCATATAAAAAAATTTTCTACTAGACTTTTACATCAATAAAAAACTTGAGAACTAATAGGAAAGTGAAACTAGTGCAGAACAATCGGACATACAGAAATGAGAACACTTAATGGATGAAGCACTCTAGTTTTCTGTATAAGTCTTATGCCAACTTGTGCAATGTACTACATTTTGTTAATTCAAGGGGAAATAGCCATTTTTGCCATTTAATAAAGAAAGCCATGAATATTTCCTTGCCAAACATGTTTTCAGAGGTGAATCAATTCATTTTTAAATTTAAATCCCATTGAATTTAATTTGATTTTTTCTCAAGTGAATGAGAATATAACTGTTGCTTAATTCTATAACACAGCTATTATAAATCAAATTTTATTTTCAATAAATAAAATGTGTGGTGACCAAACTGTTGGGTATTCTATTTGAAATTTCTACAGCTCAAACTACTCAATCCAAGTATCTGAGCTTGGATGTATAACTGAATTCTACAACTATTTATCACCATCAATCACATTGATGGCTGCAAATCCTTTTTCTGAGAGGTTTTTCAATAATTTGGAATGCTTTTCCAGGATTGCCATGAAGTTTTCTCCAGGTCATGAAAATATTTCAATCAATGTAAAGGCTATATAAATCTAACAATGAAAATATTATTTTACCTAATTAAACTCTGACATTGTTAGACTCAAGCCTTGATGAGAAACGAGGAAGATTGGGTGTCAATATAGCAATCTGATATCTGTTTTAAAAAAGCTGAATGCAATTTAACAAGATCACCAGATTGAAATCATTGAAGAAACATCATTGTCCATTGGACTGATAGCAAAGATGAACTTAAGTCTAAGTTATCTAATTAATGTAATTCATACAGACAGCTTGCTGGATGGTATAGATCAGTGGTTCTCAACCTTTTTAATGCCGTGACCCCAACCGGTCGTAAGTCGAGGACTAAACCGGTCGTAAGTCGAGGACTAAATCGGTCATAAGTCGAGGACTACCCAACCGGTCGTAAGTCGAGGACTTTCCCTGCCCGGGAGCGCCGCGCATGCATGGTTCCGCCCCCTGCGCCGGCTGAGGCGTAGCTGGCAAGCCGCAGAGACGGAGCAAGCCGACCACCAGCTGGCCCAGCCCAAGGGAGGTAAGGCACCCGCCGGAAAAGGGGAAAAAATGGCGGACAAAAAAAATGGTGGACAAAAAAAATGGCGGACAGCCTTGCTTGGCGACCCCCGTGAAATGGTCGATCGACCCCAAATGGGGTCCCGACCCACAGGTTGAGAACCACTGGTATAGATTTTCAATAAAATAACAGCTGTTTTTTCACATATGAACTCTAATTCTCTTTAATTGTAAACATTATTTATAGAAATAAGTTAGAAGGGAAAATCACAACCAACATAATAAGCTATATCCACCTCTTAGTCATCTTTCCCACTAACCTCCTTATATTCAGAAAAAAACTTTTAGAATGGGGACTTCTCGACAACCTGTAAAATGTTTATTATCTAGGATTTTACATCATACAGAGATTCTCCATGGCTACACAAGACAACATAAAATGTTGTCCTGAACATGAGAACCAGGATAAGAATGGAGCTGAAGCAGTGTTATCACAATGTAGCTTATTTGCTCTTTTCATATGCTATTCTAATTAGAAACTAGAAACCCAGAAGGCTGCCTTTTAGTTGTATGCTATCAGTGTGGGGGGGGGGGGGGAATCAAAATTTGTATTATACTTTAGAAGTCTGCATTTGTCTGCATCTCAGCAGCTCTACACTGCATGTGGCAATCATGTTGTTTAACAGATATTTATTTTATTTATATTTCATATTTCTTAACCACCCATCTCCCTCAGAGAGCGCTTCAGAGAGGGGATTTCTGGCATATACTAGTTCTATGATATTTCTTACATCCAAACCCCAGACCACCAACCTTGTTATCTCCCAACTCTTCTGAATTCAATATAAAATCTTGCTTTGATCTGTTTTTAGTATTTTCAGATTTATTTAGACACTATTATCACAGGCATGTTTGTAAATGTATAGAGGTTTATTTTGTGTGTGTGTGTGTGTGTGTGTGTGTGTGAGGTTAAACACCAGCCAATTAACACTTGCATCTTCTAGCCCAGTGGTTCTCAACCTGTGGGTCGGGACCCCATTTGGGGTCGATCGACCATTTCACGGGGGTCGCCAAGCAAGGCTGTCCGCCATTTTTTTGTCCGCCATTTTTTCCCCCTTTTCGGGCGGGTGCCTTACCTCCCTTGGGCTGGGCCAGCTGGTGGTCAGCCTGCTCCATCTCTGCTGCTTGCCAGCTATGCCTCGGCCGGTGCAGGGGGCGGAACCACGCATGCACGGCGCTCCCGGGCAGGGAAAGTCCTCGACTTACGACCGGTTGGGTAGTCCTCGACTTACGACCGGTTGGGGTCGCGGCATTAAAAAGGTTGAGAACCACTGTTCTAGCCAAAAGCTGAGCATAGAGAACTGTTAGTCAATTAGAGCAAACATGCCAAATAGTAACTAAGTCCATTGCTTGTCTTCCCAGGTCCATGTGTTGCCCTTCTGCGTCTTCACAAAAGAAAAGAGAATGAATGACAAACGTTTTCATGTTTCTTTGTTTACCATGATAGCCAATCTCTTCTGCCTTTCAAACAGCAGTTCTGCATTCTGGATCCTTTTTCTAAGCATGCTTGTTCTCTAAATAAATAAATTGAAAAATGCCACTAAGAAACATTTAACATTAAAAAAAACCCTCAAGAATAACATAAAAATAAAATATATCCCCTTTTGCAGGATAACAATTTTGAGATATGGCAAGGTGCATTTGGCACAGCAGTAGCCCAAAAAGTGGCTTTCAAAATTCCCAACTAACTTATCTCAGCATAGCTGAAAGATACCCCTATGGGGAAAATTGTTTAGCTGTTCTCTGCCAAAATAGACAGACAATATGAACATCCTTAAAGCTGAAGAAATTCCAAATATTAGAAAATCCTACTGATACCTCACTATTACTTTCTTTGTTGCTAAGACTTAAAAAAAACTACTGTTCTGGAAAATAATGTAGATAGAGGTTGGAACTCTTTAAATTTTGGGTAGAGTGTGTGATTGACGGTCTTATTGTTGATGGGGTAAAATGCAGTGTCCATCACAGATACAAAAAGGAAAAAAGAAAATTGTGTAAAAAAGAGAAAGAAAAATAGAGGGAAGGAATAAACAATGAGATAGAATTGATGGAGGAGGAGAAACCATAATAGGCAAATGAATGTAGCAATGATTTTGATAAAGTTGGGGAAAGAAATAAATCGATTTTACTGCTGATTTGAAACAGTTGACTTAAATTGGTTGAGTGTCTTTAAAGAATATCCAGCAATAAAGCCTCCTCAATTCTAAAAACTTACGTACATTTAGAGATATGATCCTTTTCATACAATTTTAAAACATTGTGAATCTGTAACTATTGTATCAGATATTTCTGCTATGAAGTACTGAAATCTTACTTGAAGCTCCATTTGAATAAAACCTTGGTCACTCTCAGTTACTATTGCATTTTGAGGAAAGGTACTTTCTCTGCTGTACTCCATGTTTCTGTTAACAATAAAAAAGAAGTTTGTTTTCTAGCAATTCATCCAGGTTGGAACAGAGCAGATGAGGATGGACTTGGCATAAGGCCTTGACAGAGATGGATTGTGGCTTTTCCAGGCAGCTGTGTGCCTATTAATTAAATGGTAAAAGATTTTCCCATGAAAGCTAGTAAAAACACTGCAGTTACTTCCAAAGCAACAGAGAAATAAACACCACGCACAGTGAAATGCTTTTAGCAAGCACATGTGAAAGTACTTATCAAGAGGAAATGAAAATGTATCATTTGATGCCATTCTCTAGACTTCATCTATGGCTTTGTTGGTAGTTTGATGTCAGAAAACACAAAATCATAAAAAAGCTATGATAATGACAACGTAGCAAGCACCTAACACAAGCCAGAACATCTGGGCTGCATGTGTTTAAACAGCATTGTTGGAGGCAAACTGGGAAGCCAAGAACATGTGCGTCATAAACTCTGGTGAGAAAAATCTCAGTTTGCCTGCTTATAATTCTGTGTGTGTGTTTAACATTTCACTCAAGGATTGGGGAAAAAATTAGGAACATTGGTTCAGCTAGCTTTTGACAGACAGTGGTAATTTTCTAGCTATTATATTTAACTACTTTATTCCCACTTTTTGTGCTGATTTATTAATTTAAAACTAGTTCAGGATCTGTTTTTAAGCAAGACAAGACAGTTGTCTTCACAATATAGATGTCTATAGACAGCACCAAATCTTGAAGGAAAGAGCAATATGCCATATGACCTATCCTACAGGCTACCACCTATCTTTGTGTTTTATGTTCAGTGGTACTATCTACTTTTTCCCCCATATTCAGTCATATCCATTTCTCAGATACTGCCTGGACAAGTCCCTGCCATTTTCTTGGCAAGATTTTTCAGAAGTGGTTTGCCATTGCCTCTGTCCTCAGGCTGAAGGAAACTGACTGGCCCAAGGTTTGGGCCTTGTCTAGACTGATATCAAGCCCAAAGCAGAACTTACATTCATATAAGGATACCATATTGAGTTTTTCAATATAATCATCATATTAGGGGAGATTTAGTTCAGCTAAATCTTGGTCAACTTTATTCTGTGCTAGAGAAGAAGTACAAAGCCTTAGGTGTTAGCCTCCAAAAGCCCTGACTATAACCCTCCAGAGACTGAAATTGTAATAATTAATGAGAGGGGCAAAACCCTTATGGTATTAGCCATATCTAATTTTGTTAAATGTAAAGTAATGTACTGTAGCTTTTATTATAATCATATTCATTATGCATATTAGTGCAGACCTTAGTATGGATCTCAAAGCCAGGGTTACAAAAAATGTTCTATAGAACTGTGTTAAAGAGAAATAGCAAAATGATTTTTTACATGTTTACATCACTTGATTTGAAATACAACTATAAGCTTTCAAGTTACCAAGAGTTGTGACTCACAAGTAAATTATATAACCACCAAAACCAAAATCTGCTAAAGATGTCTGACAAGAGGTCTGGCAACTCAAAGTAATTACCTGGGTCCCGAAGTCCTGCTGCAAGTTGCTGTCTGTCCCTGATCTAAAGACAGCCATTGATTATGTCAATCATAGGTTATGTCAGCCAGAGCCAAATACATAAAATGACAGCTTTATCTTAGTTGTGTTTCTAAAAATGACAATCTTTATCTGTTTTGCAAAGAGGTATAAGTATCTACTGAGAAATCTTGTGAATTGAAACTTAATGAACAAAATAAGTACAAATGGTGTGTCCTTTACTTGTTTGTTTTTCTTTTTCCTTCCCATGAATGCTGCAGTAATTATTCATTTATTAGGTTGCATTTTTCACTTCCTGGGTAATATCAGATTATTAGGATCCCATGCATCTTCCTTATTATCATATGAATTAAAACATACACAAACACAATGTAAAAGCAGCAAAAATACTTTAAATACAAAAATGTCTCCTGCCTGTAAACTAAAGGAATACTTTTTAAATATACATTTGATTTAAACTCTCAGTTATCTGTGAGAGTTTTTCTCTGGGTGTCATGTCAGGACTGGGAATTAGAAGCTCTCATCTGCAGTGGTACCATTTTTTTTCTCAATGAGTTGTTCCAGTCTTGATATCCTCAATATTGTCTGTTGATGATATAGTATTGTCTCTGAAAGAACAGGTGCATGACTTGGACTCTCCTAGATTCCTGGCTAGTGCTAGGATTGGCAGATCGAGTCAATGGCCAGTGGGGCTTTGTTCAGCTTCAGATGGTGTATAACTGTCCAAGCTTCAAAAGAAACACAAGGTAACTCATGTCCTCAATGACATCTGCTTAGGCTTCGCATGAGGCTGCCTTTGGAGACAACTGAAAGCTCTGTTTGATCCAGAATATGCAGCCCATTTGTTGACTGCTACAGACCAACATCAGCATGTACGTTTATGTGAATTGTATGGTGCTGAGATTTTATTCTTCTTGATTCATTATACCATGAATTATACCATGGATATTTTATGGTATTGTTCTAGATATACTTTAAACCTCCCTGTGTCTCCCAGGGAAGCATAAATTGAAGAAATGAAATAAATAAAAATAAATAAATGAAGCTATACAGGTGAATGTAAGAGCCAGGTGACACATTTCTTGAAGGAAGTTTATTTAAAACAATTCTATTTTTTCAAGTAGTAATATTGCTGAAGGTATTTTCTCCCAAAAGATTTTCAAAGCAAATTTGAAGCTTTGAAAAAAGCTTCGTTCCAATAGCTCACATTTATTTTTGTTTTGATAATCCTCAAAAAATAATCCTTAAACTTTCACTAATAACTAAATATTAGTATCCTCTGTAAAGATGGTAGGAAACAATAAACTTAAGAGGTTAATTTAGATAGTAAATTCAGCATTACAAACTGGCCAAAGGTATGTGCAAATGTCCTGTATTGTATTCTATATACCATTATATTCTATATACCATCTATACCAATAGATGAACTTTTTGCTAGTCAGCTAACTAAGGTATGTAGGAAGCACATCACAATAGTAATGGGGGACTTTAACTACCCTGACATCAACTGGGAGACAAACTGTGCAT
>NW_015386502.1:424239-431510 GCF_001527695.2 Protobothrops mucrosquamatus | reverse complement strand
ACAACTTTGTCTCCCAAAAAGTAGAGAAGGGAACTAGGGGATTAGCCATTTTGGATCTAATTCTCACTAACAGAGATGAAATGATAGAAGGTGTTGAAGCCATAGGAACCCTGGGAGGAAGTGATCATGCAATATTGGAATTCAACATTATGGAAGCACAAGCAATAGAACACAGTCAAACTAGAGTCTTGGACTTCAAAAGAGCTAATTTCAATAAACTTAGAGAGGGCTTGGGAAGGATTCCATGGATGAGAAACCTCAAGGGGAAAACAATTCAAGAAGCTTGGGAAATTTTGAAAAATGAGATAATGAAAGCCCAGTCTAGCACAATACCAACAAAGAGGAAAAATAACAGCTCTCAAAAAAAAAACCCCAGCATGGCTGCATAAAGAACTCTCTGACAAATTGAAAGATAAAAAGGACAAGTCTAGAAAGTGGAAAGAGGTGAACATAACTAAGTCAGAATATCAGCAAATAGCCCAAGCCTGCAAAGATGAAGTGAGGAAAGCCAAGGTTCAAAATGAACTAAGGCTTGCGACCAAAGTCAAAAATAACAAAAAAAGCTTCTTTCAGCATATAAAAAACAAGAAAAAAGTGAAGGAAATTATTGGTCCATTAGTGGGTGAAAGTGGCAAGAAGGTGACAAGCAACAGGGAGAAAGCAGAACTATTTAACTAGTTTGTTGCATCTGTCTTTACACAAAGGGAAAAAACAGACCAACCTATCAAAAATAGTGCCATAAAAAACAGAATAGAAACACAAGTTAAGATAGGCAAAAAAAAGGTAAGTGAGCACCTGTCCAACCTAGATGAGTTCAAATCGCCAGGACCAGATGGATTACACCCCAAGGTTCTCAAGGAACTGGCAGATGTGATCTCAGAACCACTGAACTATATTTTTCAAAGATCCTGGAGCACAAGGGAACTACCAGAGGAGTAGAAAAGAGCTGATGTAGTTCCCATCTACAAAAAAGGGAAAAAAATGGACCCAGGAAATTACAGACCTATCAGCCTGACCTCAATACCTGGGAAGATCCTGGAAAAGATAATCAAACAATGAATCAGCGAACACCTAGAGGCAAACAAAGTCATTACTAAAAGCCAACATGGGTTTGTCAAAAATAGATCATGACAGACAAATCTTATTGCATTCTTTGACCAAGTGACAAAATTAGTGGATCAGAGGACTGCTGTGGACATAATTTAGTTGGACTTCAGTAAGGCATTTGACAAAGTAGATCACAACCTACTACTTGACAAGATAGAAAAATGTGGGGTAGACAGCACCACCACCACCACCAAATGGATCCGTAGCTTGCTGACCGGCCATACTCAACGTGTGGTCCTCAATGGAACTGCATCTACATGGAGAGAAGTGTGTAGTGGGGTGCCCCAGGGCTCTGTTCTGGGCCCAGTGCTCTTCAACATCTTTAGCAATGATTTGGACGAGGGGATAGATGGGGAACTCATCAAATTTGCAGACGACACCAAGCTGGCAGGAATAGCCAACACTCCAGAAGACAGGCTTAAGATATAGAAGGATCTGGACAGACTTGAACACTGGGCGCGATCTAACAAAATGAAATTCAATGGTGAAAAAAGCAAGGTTCTACATTTAGGCAAGAAAAACCAAATGCACAGCTATAGTATAGAGGGTACCTTGTTCAATAGTAGTAACTGTGAGAGGGACCTCGGAGTCCTAGTGGACAATCACCTAAATATGAGCCAGCAGTGTGCTGCAGTTGCCAAAAAGGCCAACACAGTGCTAGGCTGCATTAACAGAGAGATAGAATCAAGATCACGTGAAGTGTTAATACCACTTTACAATGCCTTGGTAAGGCCACACTTGGAATACTGCATCCAGTTTTGGTCACCACAATGTAAAAAAGATGTTGAGACTCTAGAAAGAGTACAGAGAAGAGCAACAAAGATGATTAGGGGACTGGAGGCTAAAACATATAAGGAACGGTTGTTGGAATTGGGTATGTCTAGTTTAATGAAGAGAAGGACGGGGGGGGGGGGGACATGATAGCAGTGTTCCAATATCTCAGGGGCTGCCACAAAGAAGAGGGTGTCAAGCTATTTTCCAAAGCACCTGAAGGCAAGACGGGTGGAAACTAAGCAAGGAGAGAAGCAACCTAGAACTAAGGAGAAACTTTCTGACAGTTAGAACAATTAACCAGTGGAACAACCTGCCTCCAGAAGCAGTGAATGCTCCAACACTGGAGGTTTTTAAGAAGAGACTGGACAGCCATTTGTCCAAAATGTTATAGGGTTTCCTGCCTGAGCAGGGGGTTGGACTAGATGACCTCCAAGGTCCCTTCCAACTTTATTATTATTATTATTATTATTATTATTATTATTATTATTATTATTATTATTATTATTATTATTATTATTATTATTATTATTATTATTATTATTTTGAATCTATATCCTATTTTTAACTGATCTTCAGTTAAATATAAAGAGGAAAATATTGGGAGAAAACTCTTCCTGATTGGCTTTTTTATATATATAGTGCAGCTGCTGTTGCTAAGAATAGAATGCTGGTTTTGAGAAACTGTAGGAGAAAATTTGGAAAAATCATCTATCCAATTTCCTGCCCATAAATTTGGCAAAGAATTTCAAAAATAGTGCCCACTTCTAGTTCTATGGAAAATAGGTCCATTCAGATGGTCAATTTCAGGTCTGCAAATTAGTCCAAACAAACATGGATCTGATAATTTCTCTGGTGAATTCAGCCAGCATTCCTTGCTCCTGTACCACCAACAGAAATGAGATCTGTTGTTTTCCAACATAAATGTAAATGTTTAAGATTTCTACATTTAAAAAAGAAAAAGAAATGAAATCATTTGGAAAACACAGATGAAATATGTTTATAACTACTGAGCTTTACGGATAATGAACTCAGGCATAGACTTTTTGTTCCAATAGTTTTATAATAAAACTTTCCTTCACACTCAGCCATTTGTTGAAATTAACTTCTGAACCCTTCAATATTCCATTACATCCCACACAGCCATTTGTTGGCAGCCAGAAAATATTAGAAATACAAAAGACCTAAACCCCGCTGGAGATTTTACACCTTGGTAGGCACTGTCCCTGTTTGCCAAGCAACACATCAATTTCCTCTTCTCTGACAATATGTTTAATCTGTGTTTTTTTCACAGTAGGCTTTAAAATAAGCAATTAGAAGACATAGTGTTTTCTTTGGGTTGATGTATTATGTACTATGATACAAATAACCTTTAAGGCATGAAGAGAATCAGGAGAAAAGACAACTGTTCCTAAACAGCACTATGGGATAAAAGTGTCATAACCATTCCTTTATTTTAACAGGCTTGCTTACAACAGAACAACTGAAAATAGACTGTTCAAGATCTAGCTCCCCTGAAACTAGAAAGTGAGGTGTTTTTATGATAATGCCTGAACTTAAAGATTTATACCCAAAAGCCCTTAACCCTGTATAGTTTATGAATTCTGTATCTTTTTTTTCTCTTTGGAGCTTTCTTATTACATCTGGGCACTTATGGAAATACACTGATAGGTACATGAGCCTTTTTATTAAAATAATATACAAATGACTTTGTAGGAATATTTCCAATAAATTTTATAAGAATGCCAAATTACTATAAACTTATTGGGGAAAATAACATTTTCTCTGGAAAATAGACAGGTTAGACAGCCCTAACCACGAACAGTTTAGGAAGATTTAAAACTGCTGGTGCTCTCTCCACTACCACTGTGGCCATCATAGGTATAAAATGGGTTAGTCATTTGGGGAGTTCAAATGTACAGTTCAAATGTACACAATATGTTTACTATTCATAATCAAGTCTATGCAAAATTAGATAATTCATTCCTTGGTTCATCAAAGCTTTGAAAAGAGCCAAAAATACCTGCTAGAGAAGGAGAAAGCAAATATTTTTGCAAATGACCTTGTAGGTATTCCATTGCTGAGGTTTTCAAGAAAACATTGGACAACCATTTATCCAGGATAGAATAAGGACTCCTGCCTCTGGGCAGGGGAGTAAATTAGAAAACCTCCAAGCTCTCTTCCAGCCTGCTGATTCTATGATTCAGCAAAGAGGCCCCAAGTATCAGAATTTGATTACTGGCAAATAGCCAAAGGTATCAGTGCATGAATGATGTGAATGAAAAGTGTAATTGTTTTGAATGACTGAGTATAAAAGAGGGTATAAAGTCTGTTGCATGGGGGAATATGAGACATAGTTTGGTCTAGTGGTTAAGGCACCAGGCTAGAAATCAGGACGCTACAACCAAAGCTGCTCTTCAGAAGGTAACTGGACTTTCTTGCAGGTTTTTTTTTTAAATTTCACTTCTCATCCAAGAAGCTTCTTCAGTTCAGTTCAAAGAAAAAACTAAGAAAGTCCAGTTGCCTTTTGAAAAATATCTTTGGGGCAACCATGACCTGGATGATTGAGAATCTCCATAGACAGGAGATTAGGAGTTCTAGTTCTGCCTTAGGCATGAAAGCCAACTGGATGACTTTGGGTCACCTCACAGGGTTGTTATTTTGAGGAAACAGGAGGAGGAAAGAGTAATAGGTATGTTCACTGCCTTGAGTTACTTACAAAGTAATACAGACAGAATAAAAATCAAATTAGCCCCTATTTCAGAGGACTTTATGGCAATAGATCTGGAGGGACTGAGAGAAGGGGAAGCCCAAGTTCCCTATATCATTAAGTGAAGACAAAACAGAGGAAATTCTTGGCCCATCCAGGCAGTTGAGGGGAGGAGAGGGGAGGATGGACAGGATGGTAGTGCAGGATTTCATAAGCATCAAGAGATCTCCAAAGCATAAATGTAAAGAATATATATATTCAACTGCCATTAATGAGAGAGAGAGAATAAGAAACACAGGATAAGAAACAGAAAAGGGCAACATGGAAAGTGAATGCACTGAATTTGAACTAAAGGAACTACACATTCTGAACCAGCCTTCCAAGCTCAGTGATTTTCAACTGCTTATAATAGCTTCCATTCCCGAGTTATAATAAATATTTAGCTTCCAACTGTGCTGCTCAGGTTTCTGGGAAGCTGAAGCCTGGTTCATGCCTGTCTTGGGAAACCTAACGGTAGGCTGGCTAATTCTGAGGTACACTGAGGGCAATTCCACAATATTTTCCAAAGAAACCCAGCCTGGAAATAACTCGCAACTATGTATGTGCAGGAATCCACATACCATCGATGAACTTCTTTGAAATTATTATTTTTGTTCCTTTGAGAAAATGTACGGTCTTTGAAATAATTTCTAAAATATATCTTTTTATCCAGTTGAATGAGCACAAGCAAAAATAATAGTGGAGATTTTGTCTGCCTATCACTAATTTGAAAAGCTAAACTTTTCTGCTTCTTAAGGGCTTGTCTGCTTGCTCATAAACTCCAAATAAACCCTCTCCTATATCAAATTTGTATTATTCACTGAGCATAGACTGTCTCTCGCTCATTTGCACAAAGTAGAGAATAATATTGCTTGGACTGCTCTGGAATTTAACAGTTTGGAATTGGCTGGTATTTATAGACATGTTTAATAAATCTCCTTTTGAGAAAAGGCGTGTGTTGAAATTAGGCAGTAGGTCCAGCTATTGACATACCTATTATAGTTTGGAACTCCTGCTGTGTCTCATTACCTCTGATGTTACACTGTGCTTATCTAAAGGGAATGTAATGCAATCTGCCTCATAGGATAGATTTCACATCATATCAGTTGTTTATAATGAAGTTTAGACCAGATGCATTGTGCTGGCGTCATGGTGACTATGAAGGATTTGGGTTATCTGATCAAGCAAAATCCAGTCATATAACACCTTTGCATCTGAAATGTTCAGTGATACTGTATCTTGCCTTCCTCGGGATTGTAATCATTCATATTCCCCAGGGAGCTATTGTTTTGCATCCTGGGGATATCCAGGATCTTTGTTTTCTGTATGCTCTGTGCATGACAATTAATAAATAGTGAAAGCTGCAATCACCAGCTAACAAAATAAATCTGTTCTCAAAGTCTTTACAATCAGAAATGCAGCATTTTTAATGAACTAACAGAACTCTAATGTCATCTATCTGTTGATGTAGCTTCCTAGTGCTGTTCTTTGTACAGCAAGTTAAAATTTCAAGGGAGCAGCCAGAAGTGTAGAGAGACAAGACTGACAGCCAAAGCCTGGAATGCATTTCCTCAAAAGATATGAAGCTATTGAAGTTTGTGTTGAGACTTCAAGGCACTGCACTGGTCTTTGAGTAAGGATTTCAGCAGGAAGTTTGATTCATTATACTCATTAAGATGGCTAGGTTCGTCCCCACCCCTCTTCCTCCTTCAAAGTACATCTAGACAGCCACATTAAAATGTAGTTCACTGATCCTACAGTTAATCCGCTGACACTATCCTGACAGCTGAGCCACATTCTGCCTCAATACCTAGCTGGAATTGATGCTATTCTAGGCTTTGTAAAGTGGGACAAGTTAAGGAAAGTCATGGATGGAATCTCCTGATTTTCTTGCCCTTCTCATAAAACATCATGTATTGATAGGAAAAACAACCACATATGTCTCTACTCATAGGGTGGGACTGGGCAAATCTAGGGAGATGCTTCGAATGGTACGTTTAAGCTACCTAGCCAATTGCAGGTTCATGTTGGCTCTGCATCTGCATCAGATCAGATGTTTCAAAATTCACATCCAAAATAGCCCAGGGGCGTGAGGTAAAAGAGAATGGAGTTCTCCTTTCAAAAGAACACAACTCCTGGGTTGGGAAATAGGCTGATTGACATGTCAAAGGAATGGCGGAAGGTTAGGACCATGACCTTTGTTTTATATACACTCTGTACATGACAATCAAAGAATAGTGACAACTCCAAATAGCAGCCAACTGCTGCTTCACCTGGTGCCCCTCCTCTGTTCCTGTTCTATCAGTCAGGTTTACAGCATGTAAAGAATAATGAGTTGATGCAGGAAGAAGCAACTAGTGATCAGTGAGTTCACTCCTCAACAAGTGCTGCAAGTGAATGGCAGTGTTGGTCATAAATAATATTGCTGACAGTATGTGGGAGTAGCTTGTGAAGAAAATAGCATTCTCCTCAAGAATAAAAAAAACAACAGTAGAATATATAGCTACACAAAACCTCTTGTGAGCAGAAGGGAAGGACATGTGCACTTATTCTTGATTGAACCCACCAAACCCAAGTGGCAGAATCTGGTTCTCTTTCGTGCTTTAAACAAACTCTTTGAGCAGTCCAGAATTAGCACTTGTTC
>NW_015386502.1:418101-424226 GCF_001527695.2 Protobothrops mucrosquamatus | reverse complement strand
ATGGGCAATATGGGTGCTAATTGATAACCCTTTGCAAAGAATTATTGGGGAAAGTATTATTTGTCCCTGAGTATCTCTCAGATCTTGGGAAAAACTGGAACTTTCCTGCTGTCTTGATGTCAGTTAACTGCTATTCATTCTGTAGATGATTTGCTTTTCTTCCCTCCTTCTCCTCTTTCTAAAATTTAAGTTGCTAGACGTTAGAAGCCAAACTGACTTCAGCAAAGGCAGCCAGATCCCATCCTGAGCTCCTCCACTTCTTCCTTTCTTTTGACAAAGCCTGGAAAATTATTTATGAGCTGTGCAGAAAAATAATAGGGTTTTTTTCTGTCTTTTTCTCTTTTGGCTCAAATCATTAAAAGCTCATTATATCTGAACTCAAGGAGGATACGTTCTGACTATTCCTTTTCCAAACTTGGAAAAATATAGGTATCTTAATAACTACCAGCCCAGTTCAATTCTCTTGATAGATCTGTAAGAAAAGAATAAGATTAGATATATGCTAGTGCCAAGTTACAGGGATTAAGAGAATTTATTTATTTAAGGACTTTTCATGCAATGATAGACAATAGCCCTCCATTCAGTTCCACCATACAATGGCTTATAAAATACACACACACACACACACACACACACATACAACTGAAGAAGAATGAGGGAATGGCAACTGTAATTAGCATCATATTTTTTATGCTTTGTTTAGCTTCATCAGGAGTTAAGAAATGTTTGTTCAGTTTATTCATCAGACATAAACACTGTTGGTTTGATTATTTTATAAGTTTTCTTGGAGCATAGAATACTTTTTATTAATACTGTGCCAAAACAAAGTACAGTCCACTAATGAGAATTGCAGTACATTAAAATTCTTACTTTTCACAAAAACAAATTCTCTTTTATCAAACTGAAAGAGAACTAATTGAAAAAAGTGCAGTACAGATATTATTTGCACTACTATTTCTTATGTACCACTAGGTTTCTTCCAATTTTCTAACTGACATTTTTGCCCTTAATTTGGGGATATTTGCTTTGGATATACTGATAGGAAATGAAAACTGCCTGGGTCACACATGTGGCTGATTTGAAAGTCTAGCTTTCCTTGTCCTTTTAAATTTTTCAGATGCATATGGTACCATTGAAGAAGATATCCTCCAGGACAGCTCAAAAGAATTGAACTGCAGTGGGTTTGCTCCATCCTTAGTGATGGTGCCACTTCATATTGGTGGAATATGAGCAGTCAATATTCTTTTATATTGTGTGTCCTCCCATGTTTCATATAATACCCATGTTTTCCCATGGGGGAAATATATTTATTTATTTGCCTCCAAAAGAGGCACCAGGGGGTATCTTTTATACTCAACTCTGGCAACGACAGCCCCGCCCAGCCAGCCCACTTCTTCTGACCGAAGGAGCAGCTTCATTCTGCAGCTGCATTCTGGCCTGCATTTTGCAGTCAGACCTTTCTGAGGCCTCTGAGACCAACAGGTGCAAGTGTGGCCAGACATGTCTTTGCATAGCTGCAGGTAATATACTAAATATGGACTTTCTTGGATTGGGAACTGCCATGGCCTCATTACCTACAACTGGATTATTGCATGCATTCTACCTGGGTTTGTCCTTGAACATTATCCAGAAATTGCAACTGATGCAGAATGAAATTCTATAAGCGCCTTGGTGGTGCAGTATTGCAGGCTAATTCTGCCGACAGCCAGTTCTATTCTGACTACCTCAAGGTTGACTTAGAGCCTTCCATCTTTCCAAGGCCAGTAAAATGAGGACCCAAATTGCTGGGGGCAATATGCTGACTCTATAAACCGTTTAGAGAAGGCTTTAAAACACTGTGAAGCAGTATAGAAAGAGCTATCGCTATCAGCTCTTCAAGCTGCAGACACAAATAATGCTAATATTGTGAGGACTGCATGAGTCTGACATTGTTTTTGAAAGGAGTTAAAATTCTGGTCTTAACCAGTGGAACTCTAGAGTATGTGAACCCAAAATGTCTACAGCACTGCAGCACTGATTATGTTACCTAGTTTAGGTAATGAGACATCTGCAAGAAAACAACCAGACTCAGAGAGCCCCAAGAACCCCTCATTTCAACCCTGAGCTACAAATGTTCTTCTTCATCGTCCTGATTCTCTCAAACAAGCTCCCTACTCACAAGTTCTGATTGGCCTGTACCTTAATCATCATCTAGAAAGCTGTTTAAAAAAACTGTTCTGTCAAGGTTTTGGAGATTAATATCTCTGCTTTGCCTGCCATCTGTTTGGCCATACACTGTCTTAATTTTGTATTATTTGTAATGAACAATATGATGTGTTTTTATGGTTTTGCTATTTAATGAATTAGTTTTGTGAACTGTCTAGAGATGCACAATTGTGGTGGTATAAAAGTAATGGAAAATTCAACAGTCTTTCCATCTATACATATGGTGATGACAGCAGGGCTGGAATTTCCATCTATTCTTCATCATTATTTTAGAGGATAATTTAGCCTCAATAGGTCCTCTATTATTGACATTTACATATTAAAGTTGCAATCTTGCCATCAAATTTTAATATATGAAGCCTACAGAAATAGACTTTAGAGCTTAAAAGGACCTGAAGATTACCCTCCCCTGACTTTAGGAAACATCTACTGCATATTTAAAACTGTTTCCAACTCAATATGACATAGTGAAAGTAACTATTTCACAGACACAAAATGTATTCTCAAAGTAACAACAACAACATGGAAAGTACAGAGCTTTATGTGGGCTATATGTTAAGCAAAAGATGATCAGGAAGTACAGAAAGGTATGCCATCAGAAACCAGAAAGTATAATTCACTCATTATAATTTTGAAGATTTGGATCAGATCAGCCAATATCCAGGGCTGAAGCAGAACCCAAGGATAAACAAGTAGGTAGGTAAAATGTTCCTTAAATTCCTACATCTCAGCCCATAGCAATAGAATCCTATCACTGCTAAGAAAAATTAAAGCAAGTTGTTGAATATCATTAATGCAAAGCCAAATCTGCAGCATTGCTAACTTATATTGCCTTTTTATTTATTATTTATTTGATGCAGTTTAGATACTGCCTCACTCCAAAATAACCATGGGTGGCTTGCAACATAACTAACAAGAAAACTGGATACAAGACAAGATGCTCCTGGATCAATTTTTCTTTGTTAGATAAGCAACTCATAGCATTTTTAGGGTAAAGGGGGCCGATTAAGCAAAAAGACATAATCATGTAAATACAAAAATATAGCCCCTTCACCATTCACAAACAAGAAAGTAAGAATTGGCAAGCAGGTCACCTTGTGAGATACAAAATAGGCAGAACCAGGGCTTTTTTTGTCATAGAATGCCCAGAACGGAGTTCCGGCACCTTTTTTGGATGGAACCTTATAGGGTAGGCAAGGCAGGTTGTATGACATGTGTGAGTTCCGGCACCTTTTTTTCCTTCAAAAAAAGCACTGGGCAGAACTGGTAACTTGGGAAACAGAATATTGTTTCGATGTATGACATGTCAAAGTCAAAAAGATAATACTTTCCACAAAAGGAATTTAAAAAAATAATAACATGCCACCAAATAAGTACATAATACATTAATCTTTGCAAAATGAACATTAAAAAAGCAACGTATTTTTAAGCAGAGACCCCAACCTTTTGGGCACCAGAGACTGGTTCTATGGAGAGAGGTTTTTCCATGGACCAGAGGGAGCATGGTTTTGTGTGTTGCCTGCTTCCTGCAGATGGGGCTTCACTTGTTTGCATGGCCCTGTTTCTGGCATGCCGTGGCCCAATGTCGGTCCACGGACCAGGGGCTGGGGACCTCTGCTTTAAAGTACATGCCTAGAAAGATCATATTATAGTTACAATCTTATGCATGCTGTTTTAAAACTACCAAATTTGGATTCCAAAAATCCAGATGATCACTAAATTGTAATAATAAGTTGGAATGTTCTCTATATTTCTTTGTTGCTTCTTGTGATTGCCTGGATTTTGGCAGCCATCCATGGAGCTGTGAACCCTGCACAGTATTTTGAGAGTAAGTATGATTGAATGGCACAGACGCTGTTTCTAAGCAGACTTGGACTCATTTGTGTGATGATTCATCCAAATGTAAAGAACCCATTTTTAAATTATTGGGAAAATTAAAAAGAAAAATAGACACATATTGAACGGATGGATTTTAGCCTGGAACATGCACATGCACACACACACACTTTTAAATCTTTATGCTTACAATAAAAGTTCCTAGAAATGGTCCAAAGAGAATGTTATTACTCTAATGAAAAGAAAAATTAGCTGCCTGGTCAGTACTTCCACAGCTTCTCTTTTCCTTTCTTTCTCATTGTATGTAACAGGAATCCAAGCTTTTTCCCGACATCCTGTGCGCTCCTAACCCCTTTGTCCTATACCAGGGTGACTGAATGCCAAAAATATTTGTATTGGTTGCCTTTGTCAGCATCCATGTCTGCAAATTTCAGAGAGTTCTGGTCTTGATTGTTTCCTGGATTAGAACCATTTGGGAAGTGGACAAGATTGTCATTTCTCTTTGTTGTCTGCCAGAGAGCAAACTTCCAGGAAAGAAAGAAAAAATAGAAGAGAAACTAGGCTAATTGAAAAGATGCAATTAAAAGATCCATCTCTGATTACCTCTTTTATTTCTTCCTTTAAATATGCCAAATGTTGCAGGTACGGGGACAGATAAGTAGTACTGGTTTGCTCATGCAAGCAAGCAAGTGAGCTTTGCCTATAAGAATGAACAATGAAGTATATATTTTGTTTGTCTGAATGTATATCTGAAGTCTGCAGATAAGGCTCTATGAAAAGAATTTCTAAGAAATGGACTTATGCAAGCCACATCTTGATAATAACATAAAAGTAATATACTGATAGAATCTATTTCAGATATGGTCCAAATTCTGAAGGATTTATCTCAATATAGTTGTTTGGCAAGGAAGAAAATGGACTTCAAATATTCTTCCCATCTTAATTTCTGTTTTATTCTAGTTTAAAATACCAATTTACCCAAACACATAAATTTATTGAAAATATTCATACTTTTGTCAAATTCAATGAGGCAGAAAGTAGAATCAATCAGCCTTTCAGTGGCCAGTTCATTTAAGAAATGGTTAAACAGGTTTTAGGTTAAGAAAACTGGAAATATAAAAAGCAGAGATAGCACCTTACTTAGATTTGGGTGATGATATTATGCAATCACTAGCTGTAGTGATCCCACAGATTGGGAAAAGAGCCTTTTTGCCAGTTGTTTGATAGATTTCTATGATTCTTATCTAGAGTTATTTTCTCTTCCTTCCAAATTATGGTCCATATTTTCTACAAAGAAGTTCAAAGAAAACAATGACTGCCCAGCATGTAATGTGCATACTTTTCTTTATCCTATATATAACATGTTAGGTGCCATTTGTTAATCACAATTGAGTACTGATGGCAAAATATAGTTCTCTAAATCCACAGTTGTAATCAGCATGGTGAAGAGTGATGGGAAATAATATCCAACAACACTGAAAGGACATATATTTACCGGTATATTGCGTGCCCTAGAGCTTGACAAAAGAGAGAGAGAGAGAAAGAGAAAGAGAGAGAGGAGAGACAATATATTGGAAAGTTGGGACTGTTTTTTTAAAATAAATGTGTAGTATTTTGATAACCTGACATCATGTTCATACTTTAAAATGTTTTATATTTTGAGACACTACTTTGTAGTCTCTTCATTTGTGCTGAAGGAATGAATGCAATCTGAGATTTATTAATTTAATTGAAATGCATGGTCTTGTTGCTGCACATTTTATTTACATCCTTATTATAGTTTTGTGTCCATTAACATGACTCACATCTATGCCATTGTTTAACAGTGAGGTGTAAAAACATAAATTAAATTGTTTCTTCAGCAACCAAGAAATGAATTGATTGTTTTATATATGAATATGGGCTAAAACAGTGTTTGCTTTTCAAGTACATAATATAGTAAAATAAGGTCTGAAATCAATCATAAGGGCTAAGGAATGCATAGTAAGTAACAAGACTTGAATTATAAAGTTTATAAGATATTACAAAGATGTGTAACAGTTTAGGAAAACACCTTATTTATTTATTTATTTATTTATTTATTT
>NW_015386502.1:361495-414716 GCF_001527695.2 Protobothrops mucrosquamatus | reverse complement strand
CCCCCCCCTCTGTCCATTTTCAGCTCCACTACCACGGAGCTAAGAAACAGGGGTCCGCCATCTTCCAGACATGCCTTAAACCATAACAAATATGAAATGGAATAAACTATTACAGACTAATATTTACTAATCAGAAATATCTAAGAAAATAGACTATAACCCACAAAAGAATTGTAGCATAATAAAAACATAAGTTTTTTAAATACCATGAGACCTTCTTGTTAGTTTTGCTTTGACATTAGTTGATTAGATATTCCAGAAGTTCAAGCTTTGGAAGTTTTCCTTTCAGGTTATTTCAAACACATTTAATTTTTATTCACAATAATATTTCCAAAATGTTATTAAGAAGTTTAAAATGCCACTAATTTTACCTTCCCCATATCAATCCATTTGATATAAATACGTGTATTATGTTTAAGCATAAAGTACGCTAATAAATTTTATATATTTAATTTCATTAGTATTTAAGATAAAAATCAGCTTCTTTTGCCAGTTTTTCAACTTCATTAAACTCATAGACTATATGAGATAGAAGATAATGTGGTTGCCAGATAGCCCAACAATGTGCTATCAAACCATCCCCTATCGTTGGCCAAATACTTCTGTTTGAAAAATCTTCCAGTGAGAGGAAACCACCACTATTCCACTGCTTAATCATTCTTATCATTTGGAAAATTAGCATAATATTAAGTCTGAATCACCTTTCTTTAAATTTGAATCAGTTGATCCTTGACTTGCACTCATTTTCAACCAAAAATACAACTAGTGTATCTTGTGGGTGATGACCTTTTAGATATCTGTAAACTGTTGTTGTATCCTTCCCTAATTTTCTGTTTGGAAAGGGAAACATATCCAGCTATTTAACCATTCCTCAGAGAGATACTTACCATTCTAGTAGTTCACTGAACCTGCTCTAGTTTCTCCAGCTTCTCCAGGTTTCTTTTAAACTGCAGTGTCTAAAGCTCTAAAGAGAACAGACCCCAATGGAAATATTACCTCCTATAGGGACAATACTTCTGTTAATGCAATCTAAGATTGCATTAATCTTTTTAGCTACTCTGTCAGACTGCCCATATTCAGCTGATGATTGGCCAGTATTATTATTGGTAGTATTATTAGTAGAATTATTAATATTACTAATATTATTAAACTTTCTCACATGCTTTGTTGTAAAGCTAGGTCCCACTAATCTTGCACATATGCATTTGATTTTTCCTACTCAGATGCATAGCCAAACATGTATTGCAGCTGAACATCATTCTGTTGGATTTGTTCAAGCTCATATTGCGTGGCTGATGCATCAGATCTGCATCATGTGAATGATTTTGGTATTGTGGGGATTTAACTGGAACTCTGAAAACCGAATGTTTAAATGGAGCTTTTAATGAATAACTTATGGAACCTGATGGAACTGCAGCAGATATTGTAGTCTGTTGGTGCCACCATTTCATTCACACTAAAAGCAGCTTCTGCAAACTTCATGGAAAACATTGGTATATTGAAGTTCAGGAAAGCTAGAAAGTTTGTAATGAAAGTGGAAAATACTGATGAATGTTTTGCATGTTTACAAATAAAGTTTTCTAAACAAATCCTAAAAATTAACTAGTGTTTGCCATTTCCCAATGACATATTTCTCAAACAAACTCATAATTAAAGCCAACCCTAAATACAGAATACAGCGGTATCATAATATGCCATGAGCAAACAACAGTATAATTGAACTTTGTCCATGGTTACACTCTTATATTTTGCATATTGCATTTCAGATGTCCTTTAAATTATTTAGAAAAACAACAGGAGAGTCTGTAATTGAATCCCTTTAAAAATATGATATAAAAGTCTGGCATACTACTTTTGAGGCATTTCTTTAATTGTATAGATAAGTACCATTAGGACTAGACTGGACTTCCAACATTGCTAGGGCTATCAGATCTGAATAGCAAAAATCTGTAGAACCACTAGATGGCAGCAGAGAATGTCATTTCTTTTGTCTCTCCCTTCAGCTAGTGGTCATCTACCTTTTTTGCATTTCCAATCTAGGCAATGATCTGGGGATCCAGAGACAAAGCAACCCCATATTCACTTGACTCTTAAAGCTCAAGTAAAAAGAGATATTGCCTCTCCACATCAAGATATTGTTTCCTTTCAATATTCAATCTTTCTTTCTTAGTTGAGGTAGTGGCACCAAGTACAAAATCAGAATTCAAAATAACTGCGTAATTGAAAATTCTATCTTTCCCCTTGACAAAATACATGGAACAAAATGTTTTATGCTTTGCATTATATTCTCTCTGTGGCTCAGAAAAATCAGGTCCTTTCTAAGTTTTCTTATGAATGAAATAGGTTCAAAAGTTTTAAGGCAACATTTTACCCCTTCGTTCTCCCACCTCGTCCTAAAATGAGCTGAAAAGTTTATTTTTGTGTCATCAAGATGCTACAAGTCCCACATAATACCCTCAGAAGACAAAAATATGATTTTTTTGCTTTACAATTGGTAAAATATATTTTACCAATGTGTAATCCCTGAGGTTCAAGGAAGTTGCCTAATCCTGGTTTACGGGTTAAGTGAATGTTACACTATGGACAATCTAGAAGAACTTCTAAAGATTTTGTAGGCTGGGATATTTTGCAAGCTTCAGGTGAAAAGAATAGGAAAACAAGTTGCCCAAGGAAAGCAAGTTTGTCAGATAATGCCAGTGGAAATGAGTTACAATATCCTTAGGCCTGAAGTAATACTAAAGTCTAATTACAGCAATCAATTGAGCTTAAACTAGAAAAACTCTTAGCCCACATAATGAAGAAGTCATCAAGTGAAGAACAATAGATACTGAAATGTATGATAACCTTGCATTCATTACTGACACTCAGATTTCATCTTCTTGTCACATATTCATTGTGTTTATCTGGTTTAAATAATTTCTTCAAAGTTAATACCAGCTCTTCATCAGCCTCAAAATGAAGGCACAAAATGCAAATTATCATCTGAATTGCTTTTCTCAGAATGGGTCATCTTAAGTATTTGTTCTTTTCAAAAGCAAGTTGAGGATGCAATTCATTATATACTTGCATGTGAAATATACTCTTTTTTCCTTTTTAAAAAAAGATCTTTGCCTCCTTTCAGGGACAGTTCATTTATTTATTTGTGACAGTGTAAGATATTGATTTTTCTATTAGTTAATAAATGTACAATCATTATTTTGCTTAACTTGCTCATTCCTCTTGCTGCTGTGGAAGTAATGCAGCTTATGGCTTGAAGTTTCTACAATTTTTTTTTGTAATGGTTGTTGTATTGATTTTAGTTACACTTAATAAAGAAAGCTGAATTAACAATAAGTAACTTATTGAATAAAAATAACACTGGATTTTTACACTGGATTTTTTGGAACATGCGTCCTTTAAACAGTAATAAAGAATTCTTTTTGTCAGGTACAAAAATTCAGGACCTCAGGTTAAGTTCCAATTAAATTGATTTCTTGCTCAATGCCTATATACAAGAATCTAAGTACTAAATTGGTGCTAGATAAGAGTTAATGGGATTCAAAAGGGGTTGGACTTAGATCATTTGTGGGAACACAACTCCAGGCTGATTTGTGTCTTTATTCCCAGCCTCTGCCTTTCCTTCTCCAATGTTTTTGTATTTGGGCACCATTTATATCTGGCACCATTATCTGGCTTTTAACACAAACAGTTTTGGAATAAGCAGCTTCAGTACCACTTCTATGGTTTCATAATAATCAGGATCTTATCACATGTTCTAATATTTCTCCATTTAATTATTGGTATTTTCGTATCTCTTTTAAAAAAAAAGGCAAAGTGGAAAAAACATTCAGCCAAAAATTGGATTCTAGAAATTATTTATTAATTTACTGTTGAGAACTTTATCTGCTGTAAATATCCAGGATTCCTTCTGGGTCAGAAAATCTGCAAGTTCTCAGCAGTCAGAACACTCAATTTAAATAAAATATTTTCTTTTCCCATCAATTCTTATTCCTGGAGATAAGATCATGTGAACCAGCCTACAACATCCATTAATAATATTACCAGTTTTAAAAGCAACTAACCTAAAGTAAAAAAGGAGAAAAGAAAAGAAAGAAATCAGAGAGAAAATTAAAAGTGTAAGAAAAGATACAAAGTGGCTTCCAAGCTTTTTTTTTCAGCAGTTATAAGTACCAGAGATACTGGTAAATTTGTCTCTTGCTCTGAGATTACAGCATGATTCTCCTCTCTCTATAATCTATCTCAGTGGTGGCGAACCTATGGCGAACCTCTCTGTGGGCACGTGCGCTGTCGCCCCAGTCCTAGGCCTTCAGCTGGGTTTTATAAAACCTTTTCGCTTTAGACCTCCGCCGCCATGTGCAAAAAAAAGAGGTTCAATCAATCAGTCAATTTCAATTTCTCGCGGGGAAAAAAAAGATCTTGCAAAGTTGGAATTGATTGATTGAACTTTTTAGTCCCACCCAGTCTGCCGTTATCACCGCAGCCACGCCCATCCAATGGGCCATGCCCACTCAATGGGCCACACCCACCCGGCACCCAACAATGCATAAGTGGGTTTTGGTTACAGTTTGGGCACTCGGTCTCTAAAAGGTTCGCCATCACTGATCTATCTTGTCTGATCATCAAAGCAATACATCTAAAGTTCATTTTTTGCTTTACACAGAAAATCCATAAGGGTTTTTCAAGTAGCAGTAAATGTAGATACTGTCTTTTCTCTGGTCAAAGAAGCCAATTTGGCCATTTCTGCAACTTCTATCATCTTCATCAACCATTCTTCCATTATGGGTAATGCCAAAATTTTTGATCTTTGTACATAAAAAATCTTATACAAAATTTCATGATATTTTTTTCAATTGTTTGTCCATCACTCCCAAGAGAAAGACCTCTTCTCTCAATTATATATTCATCTTTAAAACCCTTGGAATCAGTCTATGTATTTGAATCCCAAATTTCCTAATTTTTCATGTTCATCAAATATGACAAAATCTCTCATCTTGTTCACATTTCCAATGTAAATTTGAAGTGTCTTTATACATTCTAGACAATTTCTCTGGTGATATTTTATAAAAAATTCTCTTTAAGATTATAACATAATATAAATTTCAATCCTTTCAAACATATTTTCCCATTGTTCAATCTATATATAATAACCAAACTTTTTAACCCATATTATCATACATTCTTTCACTTGTTCTTATTCTATTTCAAATTTCAATAGTTTGTTAATTTTAGCAATTATGTTCATCATTTGTACATATTTCTATTTCAGACTCAATCTTACAATATTCAGTCTTACAATAAACTCTTTTGTTTACTTTAAAACTTTCTAATAACTGTAGATAAAAAAAGTCATTTCCAACTATATCGATTCTTCTCTTTAATTTATTTTATATTTATATTATATTCCCTTGACAAAATTCTAGTGTCTCACAATAGGTTAGCCATATACCACAGATATCCATGCCACCCAAATTAATGCTCTTCTACTCCATGAGCCTTCTATTTCTCAGCAGCACGCAATCTTTCATCCAAACTAAATAGCAAGCTGCAAAATACAATTTCAAATCAGTTAGACCAATTTTCCTTTGCATCTTGCATTTTGCAACACCCTATATTTTTCCCCTGAAACATAAATTTAAATCTATCCTTCTGCCACTGTTTAAATGATGCATGTATTGTCTAAAACAAGAGCATGATTCTAGGCAAAACATTACTTTTGATCATAGAAATTCTCTCCAGCAATGACAATTATAAGTTCTTCCATTTTAACGTCTTTTTTTAACTTCATTCTGTGTCTTAACAAAGTTATGAAATAATATGCAATACATATTTGTCACAGTGATACCCAAATATTTTACTTTCTTCTTGAAATTAAAACCTGTTTTATTCAACAATTATATTTAATCTTCTGTTGCATATTTCTATTAATACCTTAATTTTCTGCTTGTTGATCTTAAAACCTACAAGTGCACCAAAACTTGTTTAGTTTTCCCATTAATATCAATTTCTTTAAAGCAGGGGTGTCAAACTGCCAGCCCGTGGGCCAAAACCGCACCCATCCCATTGCTGGCAATGGGAAAAAAGTCGCGATACATTGCGACATTTCACATGACATCACGAGTTTGACACCCGTGTTTTCAAGGATCTTTTAAAACCAAACCAAGTCATCTGCAAAAGCTTTTAATTTACATGTCTCTTTTTAAATCTTTACTCCCAAGTCTTCTCTTTTTATCTTATATCTCTATTCAGTATTTCAAGAACCAAAATAAATAGGAGAGAAGACAATGGTCATCCCTGTGTGGTTCCCTTTTGTACCTCACAAGGCTTTATTAGATCTCCACTAACAATATTTGCACTTTATGTGAAGGGTAAGTTAATTTATTTTTTTTATAAAGTTCTCTTCAAGTTAATATCTTCCAAAACTTTGAACAGTTCAAATTGTCAAAGGTTTTACAATTTTTTCCCCCTATAATTATTGTCAGAACTGCCATCATATGCTAGCTTTGCATTTCCTAGCTGCCAGTCTGCCATGAACTATGGGGGAGGGAATTAGTCAGGAATGGGGAAGATTAACTACTCATTGTACCTTCCAGAGACACCATCTCAAGGTCAAAGAGCAGGGAACAGAATACAACAGCTCACCAACCAGCCTGCCATTGAAGAGACAGTTCCCAAAACAATTTATTCAAATATAATTGGACAATAAGAAATCAGCAAGAGGGAGGAACTGGGGAGGACCTGGATGGGGAAAGATAACGGGGGAAGTTTGGCATATGAATTTCAGTTCTGGCTTTGCTATAGCGTAAACCACTTGGCTTTTAGTAAAGAATATGTTTCATTATAAATGGAGCTGAGGGTCTTTCTTGCCTAAGGAACAAGTCAGGACATGTCTGACAATTATACTGTACTATTATAAAAATTAGCACTGTTATCTAGGAATCAGATTGGAGTTAATATATTAGTTCCAGTCAAAATCTATTTCCGAATTATATTCTCTATACTAGGAACTGAGATACTGGCATTCTTCAGTCACTCTGGATTTCAACTTCTATAAGCCAGATAAAAGTAGCTGGGGGCTGGTATTTCAGGCATTACCGTTTAAACATCTGAGGGACATCAAATTGCTGGTCAGAAAGGAATTATTTTGGAACTAATACTGGATATTTTTAATATAGTTTACTTGCCTTTAAGAAAAATGCAGTTGATATTTTGATGTTTTCTTTTTTTTTTTCTTGCCTTCCTGCTCAACCAAATATGTGACATGATCTAAGCTATCTATTAAATAAATAAAAGTTTCCATTGATTGCTCAACTAATTGACTAGACTAGCCTAGAGATGGGGGAGAAATATATTCCTCCAACACAGTTAGATGAACAGCAGTGCAGCTTAATTTCATATTTTGTACAAATAAAAATTCACTCAAGGTTTAACAGGCATCAAATTGTCCATCCTTTTTCACCCACTGATCATTTTCCTAATATATTAGAGAAAATCATTTACATTAATACACATATGCATCCATGTACACAGACATAAAGGAAAATACACAGACAAAAAATGTCAAATAATCTGTCATGTAATCTTTATAAAATTGGGAGAAGGGAGATCTGAGACTGATACAAATTAAGACAAAACAAAGATAGAAAAAAAAATAAAAATGAGATATTGATGACATACAATGTATCTTTCAAGTCCATATTTTGCATTTATCTTTGTTTTTTACATACATTAACTTTTAAATTAAGGAATATGCTTTACTTTAATACACTTTACATTACTGCATAATATTTAAATATTTTCTATTACATATTTGCTTTTGCTATTGTATTCTAAGCCTAATTACCATAGAGAGAGATTTTATCTGTGACTCAGAAGTCTCACAAATATCCCATCAAAATGGTCACAAAGGCTAAAATATTTTAAATGCATGGTGTTTACATATCTTATTCTCTTTTTAAATTGTAATAAAAATATAATATGCACAATCAACAGAAATTAGAGGAATAAATATTGAAAGAAAAGGAATGATAGCATACTGAGTGACTGAAAGATATGAATGGGAGAAGGAAGGGAGGCAGGGAGGCAGAGAGACAAATAAAAATCAAAGTCTTTACATTTATGGAATCTGCATGTTAAGTTATAGACATCAAGCAGAATCAACACATAGACATGCTTGATGCTTTTTCGGTGTTCATCTCTCAAAATGGGTATGGAGCCATTTGCCCAGCCCTGGTCTAATTCCATTATAGAACAGTGTTTCTTGCAATATCACTTCCTGGTAAAGAGAGGAAAGAAGATTATTATTTTTAGCTCTAATTTTATTACCTAAAAATAGATATTAAGTAAAATCTGGACTCCTGTGTCAAAGGTGGTGCTTTAAACACTATTTAATCCTTACATCTATCTGTTCTCTCTCTCTCTCTCTCTCTCTCTCTCTCTCTCTCTCTCTCTCTCTCTCTCTCTCTCTCTCTCTTTGTGTGTGTATGTGTGTGCGCGTGCGTGTGAGATGCTTCAAAAGTGAATTGGAAGAAGTGATTTGTGTTCACCAACTCTCTGCTGTTTAGGAAAGCATCCCATTTTCTTTTCAAGCTTCTCTGTGAACTTGGAAAAACATATTTGGAGTGTGAGCCAGTACCCAGTAATATTTATATCATCTTCTTATTCACAAATAGACTTTTTTTTGCTGAAACACTCATTTCCCCCACTTGCATTATATGAAATGGGGCATTTGTGCAGTACTATTTTTAAGACAGATGCCTTAAATTTTTCTGTGTTCAAAAACAGCTCCTTTAAAAGAGACTTCTGTAAACTAAATAAATGTATATTTTCATTTGTTGAACCATTACATATATCAAACTTATGCAAACTTTTAATTATGGCGCAATGCAGTATTGCAAGCTAACTTTGCCTATTGCCAGGAGTTTGATCCTGACCAGTTCAAGGTTGACTCATCTTTACAAGGTCAGTAAAATGAGGACCCAAATTGTTGAGAGCAATATGCTGGTATAGTGCTGTAAAGCACTATGGAGCAGTATATAAATCTAAGTGCTGTTGCTATTACATAAATATTTTATTTCCATAATTTATTGGAACTTTAACATTTTGATACTATGTACAAACTACTTCCCCTCCCTCACCCTGCATTGCTCTCTCATACCCCAACCATCCTATCTATCATATCTTTCTTAAGTTACCCAACTCATTTCATGGATATTAGGCCAGGAAACGATGAGCTGGAGAAGGATGTTCCCAGTGGAAATCGCTACTTGTCTACCTTTTTGTGTCTCCATTCCTTTTCTTTTTTGTTCTTAATATATTTAAACTTGAGATCTTCCTGTAAAGAAACACAATACCAATAAAGTGTTTAAATTTTATTTCTCAGTTATTTAGCCTTTGGTGACCTAATTTCAAGAACTCCTTAATTTTATAATCCTTCCAAGATTTCATGAATCAATTTATATATTTTTACTTAGAATAACCTATTTAAAAACAAGTCATGGTATATTGTCACTGCAGGGCACATTATAACTGAATAATTGTTCCTTAATAAGAATAATGGTACCCTTATTAAATGGATAGTACCAAAGCATAGACATATGTTTTCTTCAGAAGACCCAGCAATTCTGAATTACTGCTTTTTTTTTACTTCATCAGTAAGGCAGAAAGAATTATTTTTTGTTGATAAAAGCAAAATGGAGAGATAAATTGTGGAGAGATATACATATATATATATACTTAGTGTAGTAATATGTATTTATGGTGTTAAATTAAACTTTTTTATATTTACCAAAGAATAAACTAGACTGTACTTTAAGAAGTACTTCTAAAATATTTTAAACTTTTACTACTATGAATAGACAAAAGAGTAAACTATTGTGAATGATCTGCTTGCAGAAAAAGCAAGAAAATTATATACTGTTACTGTGAAGGAAGTATGAAGGAAATTTTAGTTTGAATATGTAACATAGATTTATTTAAGAAAATGCACTATTGATATAGTGCGTAACCATAATTGATAAAATCTGTTTTTGAGATGAAAACTATTGTTTTTTAATTTTTTAAAATTTTAAATTAAATAGCAACAGAAAAAGACAAAACAAATAAAATTATGATGTAAATGCATATATTCTCAATGAAAATACAATGCATAAATGTATTTAAAAGATAAAAAAACAAAGTATATAATTTTAACAGTTAACCCTTACAATTCAATTAACCCTTACAATTCTGTATATATATTTATCTAATGTAAATATTCAAGTGCATATATATTTATTTCTAATTCACTTATGTAACTAACATTCTTTTTCACCTACTGTATTTTGTATAAATGTCCCATATTTCATTATACTTGTTCATTCAAATTCCAAATCTCTAGGCTTCTAGGTGGCAAGCATAATCAGGTTTTAATCATTTATCTTTCCAATGCTACAGTGTAAAACCTATGTAGTAGTGCTATTCTTCTCGTGTTCAGTTCTTGGATGCACACCTCTTTCCCGGATGGAGGAAAAAAATACACAATTTGCAAACTGTCACACAGTGGAAAGGGTGATCAGTGTTGCTAAGGAACTAGCAGCAGCTGGGAGTTAGAAAATGACAAATGGGAAAAGAAAAGAAGCTGGGAAAAGCAGAAACTTACAAGGTCAGCCACTTTAAGCTCAACTAATGCCAGTCGCAGGCCACTTTAATGGAAAACAGAATGTTCAGAATTTCAGAGTGAATTAATTCCGATGACAACTGGGTAAATAAGGACATTTGTGCAATGCTTTTGAATACAAATCTCATTCATCAACTATAATTTTATCATTGCTACCTCCCCCTCCTATGCAAATATGATTACTAATCCTGCCACCTACACACACCCATACCCAACATGCTATTCTCTTTCACAATAAGCCACATTATGTGAAGCACAGAAAATGAATAAGAAATAGTAAGGGCAAAATTAAAGAGATGAAGGGAAGAAAAGGAATATAGCTGAACAGTTTGTATTGATTCCATTCACTATACCTCTCCATATCTTTCCACTTTTGTAAACCATCCATGCTTTCAAAAATCTACACAACTCTTCCCCTTTGCCCTTTAAAATTTACACCTGTCCTTTTGGGAGGGGGTCACATTGATCCATTCCAGCCATGATTTTCTTAGTCTTCCCCTTTCCTTTTATCCATTCATACTTCATGTATTTATTGTGTGATTTGATCCTAATTCATTTCTCTTATGCTTTTGTTTATTGATTTTTTCCCTACATTATGGTTGTCACCCAACATTACATAATGTAGACAGTTGTATAAATCTAATAAATTAATAAAACTTTCATTCTGTTGCTCACTTTAGTATTCAATCCGCATTCTTTTAAATACCCATCATTTCTGATACTATTCTTTCTTGTCAATAGCACACACTTTTTTAAGTAGTTATCCTCTTTGTTATGAGGATCAATGGCTATGACAGTCATGGAACCAAAAGTTTCTAGTCCTGTTTGGCTGCCTCTGATTAAATAGATGGCTTCCCTGTACAGTTGGTTGGCCCCTGTGAGATTAGACTATTGGAATACATAGACCAATCCAGTGAGGCACTGCTTATGTTCTTATGGTTCCCTGATATAAGCAACACTTATTTCTATCTAACAAGGTAAGTAGAGGAAACTCTTACACATGATCATATTTGGTTCTTTGGACAAGCATTCATTCTTTGCAACAAACAAGTTACTAATCACATTTTTTTATGTCAGCATTGACATGTCTTAAATGAAACTAGGAAGATTACACAGCCAAATTAATTCTCTACAGGTTAACATATACATTGGATTAACTCAAGTGCTGGCGGAGATAGTTGTCCAGGCAATGGGGAAAAAGGAATAGCAGGGAAAGGTAGTTTGTAAATTGGCATTTAAACTAGTTAGCAAACAAAATCCATGAAATCTAAACATTTATTGAAGGATTTTATAAGTAACTTGTTTAACTAGAGTAACTATATTGATTTTATTTGGAATTCTGGGAATGATTATTGCCTTCCCTTGTTTTCTCTACCTATCCTTTTCATATCTTTATAAAATATTTACATATTTAGAGATTTAGCTTGATAGTGTAAGGCAGCGGTCTCCAACCTTTCCAATTTTGTGAACTGGTGGAGTGGAGATGGTTCCTCATGAGCATCTGGAGAGCCTACGCATGCACACAGCTCCATTTGCACAAGCAGCAGGCATGTGTGCCCATTGCTCACACAAATGGAGCTGCATGTCCACGCTCTCCCACCATGGACTGGTAGTGGGCCGCAGCCCAGGGGTTGGGGACCCCTGGTATAAGGTAATGGTTACAATAATGGATTAGCACTTGTGAGAACAAGATTCTAGCTTATCTTTAACCATGGAATCTCACCGGTGACTGGCGATCAGTCTCTCTCAGTCTTTCAGTACAAACTACCATACATAGTTGTTGCAGAGAAAAATAGGAGGAGTTAATGTAGACCTGGGCATTTTCACAGCCTTTAGGCCACATTTGGTCCTTTGGCTGTCCCTGTCCAGCCAGTGTGAGGTCAATCAGAAATTAGAAATCAAATGTAAATAAGATGTATCATGTATTCTTACCAATAGCAGCTAATCAAAACCATAAAATTTACTGTTTTTATGAAATGATAAAATTAATATTAGCAGAATTAAATTCAACTTATTGATTTGGCCCTGTACAGCAGCCCAAATTTCTCATATGGCCTTTTGAGAAAATTAATTGTCCACTGCTGAGCTAAGGTGATATCTATTTCCTAGAATTCCTAAGAAGGAAAGCAAGAAAGAAAGAACATGGTTAAACAACCAGGTATGAATTGCCAAAATCCACTGAACATCAGCAATGAAATAATAATCGTAAAAAGAATTAAAATACTACCCAACTTACAGCAATTCTGGGCAGTATAGAAATTGTTAAAAACATTTAAAAACAAGAAAACAGCACAAAATAAAAAGAACAAAAATGGTAGAGATAACAACACATGGGAACAAAAAAAGAAGACAAAGAAGCTTCAAATAAAGAAAACTCCAATTCTGTCACTTTCTAGTGGCCAGAATTTTGCAGCCCAGAAATGGAAGCCCTAACTAAAGTAATAATAATATTGTCAATAAAATTTGTAAGCCTGATGCTTCCTTGTCTGCTTAATAAATTCATAATGCAGGATCACTGTGAATGACTTTGAATATAGTCTGTCTTATCCTAAATTACTCCTGAACTCCCCCACACACACATCAAAAATTAGTATTCACGTGGTTTTCCCTATTGCATCCTTAAAAGTAATAAAAATATTGAAGAAAAGGAGGGGAATATTAATTTTAAGCTTTTAAAATATATATGCATTAATTCTACATTAAAATCTTAATGAAATTATAAAATGCATAAATCCCAATGGAAAAATTCAAATGCTACAGCATGTAAAATTACTTTCCACCACAGGCATTTCTAGCACTTCAAGACAATTCCTAATAGCCACAGAACAACCATTAGTCACTCAAAGCAATACAACCATGCTTCAGTTTTCTAACAGATACAAAAAAAGACAATACTTAAGCAATTTAAAAAAAAAAAAAAAAAAAACTTCCACTAGGTAAGAATTCAATCTTTCATTTTAAAGGGTAAAATGGCTTCAATAATAAGTGAGATTTGATGCACTGAAAGAAACAATGGCTACAATTCTAAACCATTTTCAAATATTTCTTCCTGATATTCCTAACAGATACTTATTAAATTCTGAAATCTCTGCTTTTCATCCTCTAACTCCTTCTAAACATCCCCAGAACAGAAGGCAATGGCCCTTCCAATCCAAGCAATTAAAAAAGCAAATTTATTTTTGCGTACATCATATTTTTCATGCAATATGATCCGTAATGAATGAAAGTCTTCTCAAGATCGAGAGTTTGACATTTCTTTGAGTAGTTTCATACGGGTCAAGGATTCTGCACAGCATAACACCATAATGGTTGCCATGGTAGCAGCTTATCAGCCAATTTCTAATTGCTCATGACCCTGAGAAATGCCAGCTTGTGCTGGTATAGCTGCTATTTGGGGCTTGAATCCAGCAGAACACCTACCAAATGGAGAAGGGTGGTAGGAAGAGATAATACCTCAAGTTGCGCCAACCAGGAACTTGGATTTCTACCCATTCTTGCTGGCTGCATACAGTGGCAGCTCTTGAAATATCTTGAAACATAATTTTGAGGAAGTTCTAAGAAGCAGTTTTAGGAGAAGCTGAAATTCAGGCAAGGTTAGAAAACCTTTCTCCGTAAACAGGATCCAAATCTTGATAGCATGTATCAGTACATGCTTATCTTGATAGCATGTATCAGTACAATTTACAGCAGTGAGCAATCTGAGGAGCGTTAGCAATATACTTTACTATGTAATCTGAAATATATTTTTAAAAGGCCAACACAGACCTTTTACTGGCTGCTGGAAACCAAAAGATTGTGGATTTTTTAGTAAACCCATCACAGATTTTCTCTCTTCACCCCCACCCCATCTCTGTTACAATGGTTCTGTAAGAAATCTCAGTATATCTTTGGCATAAATTTGAAGTTTATAATATGGAGAGAGAGAAGAGAGAGATGTATAGCATTCCATAACTGTTTTAATAAAATGCCATTATTTTTCACATACTGCACGTGTGATCCATTCAGCTCAGATAAATATAATTTGGCATAACTCAACCCAATCCTATATTATTTTATGAGATCAGTTTATTGGCATATTGCTGACAATCAATTTCTTCCTTGTTCGTTTTAAATTAGCATTTGATATATAGCAGAATTTCTTAATTGTAAAGTTGTAGGCCCCACAAAGAAATGGCTCACTTGTAAAATACTTCCATTCAAGACCACCTGAATGAAAAAAAGCTGTATTTTTCCATATCCATGCATTCCTTGCTGTTCAGAAACATTCATATCATCATTGTGTCAATTGCATGATCCCTCAAACAATGTCTTAGCATCTTTTTCCTACTTACTTTGCAAGCTAAAAAAAAGTGAAAATTATTACGCCTTATTCCAAGCTGGCACATGTTCTGGAAAAACTAAAATTCCATCAACCTCAGTCCACACAAACTGGACATCAATTGCTTGATTTTCCATTTCCTCCATCTCCTCCTCCTCACTCTACAGTCAATTCCATTTTGTGTGCATTTGTCTAGTTCCATGCAATATACTGTATACACACACACACACACATATACACATATACATATACACATACCTACATACAAAGAGAGAAAGTGAGCTGCATAATTATTTTTTCCCTTGTAAGGCTTGCAACAGTGAGTTAAGTTAGATTAAGGTAAGAATACCCAGACACAGAGAAACAAAGAGACTGCATACAGAATGCCACAGAAGTCCAAAGCAAATATTTGTACCAGTTTCAAAAATACTACAGGTCATTGACTAAGCCAGGGGTTCCCAACCCCCGGGCCGTGGACTAGTACCGGGCCACAGCATGCCAGCAACCGGTCCGCACAAACAAGCAAAGCCCCACCTGTGGGATGCAGGCAGCACACAAAACCACACCCCCTCCGATCCACAGAAAAACCTCTCTCCACGGAACCGGTCCCTGGTGCCCAAAAGTTTGGAGACCTCTGGACTAAGCTCTTGAAAACTGTCTATAATGTAAAATCCTGAAAAATGGAATATATGTCTGTATATTACTGCTTTTTCTTTTTGCAAATAATTAGACATTTATACTTCCAATCTGAAAACTGTACCTAGTGCTACAAAAATGACTTAATTTGCTTTAGATTGTTCCAAAATAAGCTTGCCCAAATAAGAAAAGGATCATGAAAATTGAAATTCTACTCTTCCATTTCCTTTTCTAATATAACAAGACATAATCTGCAGATACCTTAGATAGAAGGAACAGATGAAACATACTTGATTTCAAAATAAAGTGTACAAAGGTTATCAGCTATCTTCTTGAAATATGTTTCATTGTCTTAAAAGGATATTAAAATATATATTTTAAATATCCTTAACTCCTTTTTTTGCTTTGTTTAAGCAGAACAAGCTTAAATTTGCTGGGTAGCTAGAATTAATTGCAGCAAACCTATTCTTATCATGAATAAAACTTGTTGCACATTTTTGAAAGATGTTTTAATGGATCTTAATTAGACCAAGGATTTATTTATTTAGTGTATGGCATTAGAGCAAGGAAGGAATATTGATAAGGATACCAACTTGAGGTTGGTACTACTAAACATTCCACCACTGATCTAGAGGTTAAAAATGGTAAGAATTATTAATTCACTGACTTTTTATATCAAAGACAGCACTTGTTAAGAAGTAAACTAGTTATGGCAGATCAGAAAACCTATTTGGAGAAGTGTGAACAAACTGAGAAGTCAGAGTCAGTGGTAATATTAAAGGAAAAGAAGCTTCTCCAAGGATAATTTGATTTTGATTTTGATTTTGATTTTATTAAATTTATACCCCGCCCTTCTCCCGGAGGACTCAGGGCGGCTTACAGCCAGTTTAAAACAATGATATAATACAATACAAAATTTAAAAAGATTAAAAATAACTATTTAAATTTGGCCGCTTCTACTAAAAATTTAATTTAAAACCCCTTTAAAATACCCCTAGGCCANTTAAGGGCGCGGCGGAAGGAGGGGAGATCCGGGATCACCCGGATCTCTGGGGGCAGCTCGTTCCAGAGGGTGGGTGCTCCGACAGAGAAGGCTCTCCCCCTGGGGGTCGCCAGCCGACACTGTCTGGCTGACGGCACCCTGAGGAGGCCCTCTCTGTGGGAGCGTATCGGCCGGTGGGAGGCAATCTGTGGCAGAAGGCTCACTAAGGAGACCATATTGAATATCTTATGTTTTATTTTTAATCAAATCCTGCTTTAGCCTTCTGAAAAGGGTACATAAGGGAACTGCTCTTTTCCTTTAATCCAAGCATTGCCAGTATGTATTCTTCACCTGGGGAAACTAATAGATACAAGGAACTGATTTGGATTAAGAAAGCACAGATACATATACAAAGGCTAGGCAAAAGAGGCAGAACCAGAGCATTAAAGTGGCGTTTCTCCTTTATTGCCATAGACAGCTACACAATAGATAGTCCTTGACATACAACCATTCATATAGCAACCATTTGAAGTTATAACAGTGCTGAAAAAAGTGACTAATGATCAGTCCCCACTCTTATGACTGTCACAGGATGCCCACAGTCATTGGATAAAATTTGGGACACTTGGCAACTGGCATGTATTTAAAATCATTGCAGCATTCTGGGCTCATGTGTTCACCATTTGCAACCTCTGCATCTGGCTCCCAACAAGTAACATCAGTGGGGGAAGCTGGATTCACTTAGTGACTGTGTGATTCACTCAACAACAGCATTGCTGGCTGGGGAATTCTGGCAGTTGAAGTCCACACATCTGAAAGCTGCTAGCGTTGAAAAACATTGAACTAAACTATCAACTAAACTTAGAAATGTACTGAGAGCAATTAAAACGTTGAAAAATTTAAAAGGTTAAATTAAATTAAAATTTAAAAAATACTGTAATTTAAATTAAATTGTTAAAATTTATTGAGAGCAATTAAAATGCAGTAATTTAACTTTTTTTAAATCTATTTCTAAGTCCAATCAGTAGCTTCCAACTTAAGGATGCTGCAATGATAAGGGGTGGTGGTGGTACAGAAGCAGTACAGTATCTTGAACTTGGAAGACAGAGAAGGAAAAAATAATTACTATTTCATCACAGTTAAGCAAAAATAATGTTGTATTCTTGCATATATCTTAACTATCAATTTCTATTCATTATAGAATAGAATTATTCATTATAGTTTTTGTGGTAAATAATAGCTTTCAATGTTGTTCTGAATTTGAATCAAATTGGCAGCCACAATTATCCATAGTGCAAATATAGGATCCAATCATGCATACTGAAATTCTTTCAGAACAGATGATCCATGTTTCCTTTATTCATTTTTTAAAAAATAAGGAATGCTATTTTATTTTCCATTCAAGAAATACTAAAAGATCTTAACTGGATAAGAAAGTTAAGTGTGTGTACTTGTACTTCCAGCTTATGCTAAATGTACTTTCTATCTTGGTAACAGAAAGAGAAGCAGAAAGGGTCATTTTATCCCACGGCTAGAATACTGGACTATTAACTTTCTTTTCCGTCACCATGGCAACATCAGAGGTTGAAAAAATGTTTTTTTTCCATTATTCCTCTTAATCCTTGTTGCTTCCTTCCCTCCCTCCTTCAACTAAATAATCTAATATTTGAATTTCCTAACTGTAATGGACTTCCTGTTGGGTTCTGGTGCTAAAATATTTATTTGGGAGTTAGTTTCACTAAAACAGTTACTACAGTCCAACACATAGTTAAGCACACTTAAACTCATTAATGTCAACAGCCAACACTGTGCCAGATGGCTGGCTTGTGGCCAATTTGTTAAAAATTAAAGTGATGGTTGTCACTCAAATGACATTTGTGATCATATTAAAATAGGAAGAAACATGTTTTCTGCCAAGAGGAAGCTCAGGCCAAGAATTAATTCATTTTTGGTTGCGTACGATGCTCACATGCACTGTTTATTTTAGGAATGATGTAGTTCACATCAAGAGAAGGAATAACGCTGTGTCATTTTTCAGGAACAATGTTTTAAGGTGTCTTTATTCATTACAGGCAGTCCTTGACTTACATCAGTTTATTTAGTGACCATTCAAAGTTACAATGGCACTGAAAAAAGTGACTTATATTTGTGGTCACATGATCAAAATTCGGATGCTTGGCAACTGACTCATATTTATGACAGTTGCAGTGTCCTGGGGTCATGTGATTGCCTTTTGTGACCTTCTGACAAACAAAGTCAATGGGGAAGCCAGATTCACTTAACAAGCCTGGCAAGAAAGATCATAAAATGGGGCAAAACTTAACAACTGCATGATTCACTTAACAACTTGGCAAGAAAGGTCAGCAGCATAACTTTGGGGCTCAATTGTGGTTGTAAATCAAGGACTACCTGTGTAAGACAACCCTACCCAACCTCATTCCAAAAAATTACTGGCACCAATATATATTCACCTTGCTGGAAAAAAGTTCCAAAACTGGTTATCTTTACTTCAAAAAGGATTAGCAATAGCATAGAAAGCAAGTTATAAAACTATTTGTATTGGGAGATAGATGTTTTGTTTTTATTTCAATTTGCCATCCGTGTCTGTCTGTGTTTTTATCTGCCTATCATCTATCTATCTATCTATCTATCTATCTATCTATCTATCTATCTATCTATCTATCTATCTATCTATCTATCTATCTATCTATCTATCTATCACTGTTCTATAATGCTCACAAAGAGTGTGCTTGAGGAGTAGGTGGCAAGAAGACTCTAGATTATTGCTTCTATCTGGAGCAATGCAGCCCCATCAGATCAAAGATGGTATTGAAAATTTATCAGCATGGCCCTAATGATGAACCTTAGAGTCCCCTTTACTGAAAAGGGAAAGATGACCCTAAACACAGTTGTCAGACATTGCTCTGTGGACACAATAAGAGCATAGAAATACTTATATTTCACCACTCTTACCACAACAAGATAGATCTTAATAGTGGCTGGAACATGATCAATCAGATTCATCCCTCAGCTTCCTCCATGGCACTCTAGATGTCTCTTGACCCGTTTCAACTCCCTTAACTCATCTGTAAACATAGGGAATGCTGAGCATGATGGAATGAGAGAGGTCACATGACCCTGTCCAAAGCCTTCATTATTTTCTTATTCCAGGTAGTAGCCAGGGCCTCAGCAGGGCCATGCAGCAGAACCTCAGGAACATGTCCCAACTCCCTTTGGAACCTCACCAGGTCCATAAGTCACCAGGAGCAGACCAATCAAATAGGTCCTGCCTCCCTGCAAAGGGGAAAGTATGGGGAAATCTCAAAATAATCAGGGCATGATCTGAGCATGACAGAGGGGACAGGGCAAGTTCCCCCCTTGGATCATATTACCACTGCTCTGACAATGTGTGACCACTATTCCAAATTGGGTCCTGAATAATCTGAGATAAGCCTATGGCTGCCATGGTAGCCATAAATTTCCAAGCTGCTTCTGAAATAAATTTACTTTATTTAATATATCTTCATTCAATTAAATAGGTTTACTTCTCTAAGTAAGTGGATAAAAGATTTCAGTCCATATTATGCAACAACCTTTTAGAGTACTTAAGAATTTGCTAATTATAAGGAAGACTTTCTGAAATTTGCAAATACATTTAATTTGACCTTAATTAAAGTCAAACTTTCTCTGGTTTTCCACTTTGAATAATACTATGAAAGTTCTCATTATGGTGGAAAATGAATTCCAATTCAACAGTTTAGCTGATTAGTTGCAAAGTGTATTGTGGCATACTTATAAATATTCATATACTCTATTTCTATATTTAGTGGGTTTCCTTAGAATAGATTTAGTCTATATTTAAAACTTCTTGAGCATGAAAAAGGACCATTTCCTCATAACCAGTCATGTAATCCACCATTTAAAAGTTTAGCAATAAAATAATATTTCCAAAGCGACTAGACATAAGACAGGGGAAAATATATGATTTAAGGAAAAAAGTACATTGTCTTGTGCTGGCCTCAGGATATACACAATATGATCAAGGAATTAGTCTTGCTTCTAGTACAAGATACAATGGTTATTCCCCAAGTGATCTTAGATTATATAAATTCTACTCTATCATGAAACATATGGAAAAATCTAGGTGAGAAAACTGATCTGTATCCAAGATGTAGAAAGAATGCTGTAAATCTAGTTTTGTAAGTCTATACTGGCAGAAGAAATATGAGAAGATAGTTCAGATGAGAAGATGCAATAAAAGATTGCAAGTACTGATGTTATGTATTGATGTTAACACTTTCCAAATGTTGTGATATAGTTTCCTACCCAAGTCCATATATCTTTAAGACAAAGCACATACAGAAATTTGTAAATTAGTAAAAGATTAAACTAGCAAACTATTTCATATATCAGAGAGAATATAAACCAAATTTATACTGTTACAGTAAAAGAAATAAGACAAAAGAGAGAGAGAAATGAACAAGAAGAATATGAATTTGAAATCACTGAAGATTTGAAAGAACAAGAAACTGAAGCCTGAAGATTTATTGAACCGTAGATGTGATCAAGCTTAACATCTGAGAAATCACAGTTTCTGTTGTTAGTTTCTCATGACCATATATCCCTCCTGTTTTATTTCCCTACAAATTGTTGAATTTTTAAAAATAACAAACATTTAAAGTGAAATGCAGATTTTAAATACCTATTGTTATATTGTTTTTCCAAAAATATGCATTTATAAGTAGTTGTTTGCATATCTTTATTTTTTTTCCTACTATAAAGTAATACAACCAGTTATATTCATCCAATCATTTTCTCCCTGCAATAACTGTTCTCAAGGTCTCAAGAAAGAACTTTTGGATTCATACTGAATAGCATTTTCTGGTCTTTTAAGGAGTCAAAATGAGAATCAACCCAGGGTAAACTTCCCTTTTCTCTTCAGATTCTACATTTAAATAGCCTTCTAAAGATATTTGATGATTTCAAATACTGGCTATTTGGCACATGTAACACAAGTACTCTGTGAGTTGCATTGGTTGCCAGGGTGCTTCTGGATGCAATTCAGGGTGCTGTTTGTCATTTTTAAAGCTCTTTCTGGCTTTGAATGGGTTACTTAGGGACCATCTCTCCTTAATTGTTTCTATCTATCTGATTTGGTCATGCGGGATGGGCATGCTTCACATCCTGTCGGCTAAGTTGGTAGAACTTAGAAGATGTATCTTCTCTGCCATTGTGCCTCACTATGGAACATTCTTCCTCTGGAGATCAGGATAGCCCTGACCATGCTTGCCATTTGTAAATCCCTAAAGACTATCTAGGGTCTATCTAGGGTCTAAGGCTCCAAATGTATTCAGGGACCCATTTCATAGTTATATTGATAATTATGGAATATATTTTCTCAGCTCCTGTGTTTTTTTAGTTTGTATTATTGCAATTGCTTTTACTTTATTTTAATTTTGTTTACCACCCAGAGTCACTTGTTGAGATTGGTGGTCATAAAATTAAATGAATGAATGAATGAATGAATGAATGAATGAATGAATTTCAATCTGTAAATTGTTGTAGAAACTGGTTTATATATCCTTGACTAAAGTACAGATTCAAACTAAACATTTTTGCACTTCTCCAGATGTTTTGGGTAACTGTTTTACAAACTATGCCCATTGACCATCTGGCTAGCCTCATTGGCAGTTATAGTTCAAGATATCTAGAGAGGTTCACAATGTATATTTTCTTATTTCTGTTCCTTCAAAATGAAGAACGCCTATAAAGTTATTGTTTTAGAAGAGAATTTTATTGTATTTTTCTTTTAATTCAAAAGTTGATATTTTCTATATTTCCACATAATCTTTGAGTAAATGAAAAGTGCTATGATATAATAAAATGTTCTCATTTTGTATCCTCTAAACTAACAGATACTTGATGATCTCAGTTCACTAATAAATGGAGTCAGTATGTTTATTTTCCTCAACAATTTTAAATGTGTACACAATTTTAAGAATATATCACTCTTACAGTCTGGGATATGTCAAGATTCACATAAAGCCAAATAAAATATCCTCCACCCTGCTTCATAATTTGACAAGTCCAAAACACATCCTACACACAGCAGCTGAATGCCTTGAATTCATCACAGTTCTTCAGTATGTTGAAAAACGGGTTCATCAATTTCAATTCCAGAGTATTGTTGAGTATTTTTTAGGCATTCAAAATACTAGAATGTAAAACACAACACATAGACTACAAATACAAGCTTGTTTACAATGATAAATATTATGATAAATAAAAAACTGTTTGCTTAATTACAAAAGCATTACATTTTATTGAATTATACAGTATTTAAGTAGAATATGAATATTTGATGGCATGGAAGTTGTGGGCGCTTAAATAAAATGCAGCTTACAACATTTTAGTTTCTGCAGCAAAATTATGCAGTAAAATCTACTAATTTTCCCATCCCAGCATAGTTTTATACATAAATCAGCACCATAACGCCCCCTTCTTGGCCTTTTCTTAGTTATATATCCCCAAACATTGTTATATTTTCTTTATTTTGTATTGGTTTAGGGTTTAAATTTCTTTTTTTTCCAGAAGAAAAACTTTTTATTTAAGAACAGAACCTCTGCTGGATTAGATTTAAAGTCTACCTAGACCAGTTTTCTATTTCCACAACGACCTTTTCAGATATCCAGAGAAATCCTGTTTGTTGCTTCAATTGATTCAAGTATTTCATTGATATCCAGAGGCACTGTATTTTTGTTCTTGATAGAATAATGAAGTTGTCATGACAAGCTGTTTTGATTGTTTCATGATCCATTCATTCATTTCACTTCCCCTTTAAAATCCTCCATATCAGGCTAAGGAGCATAATCCCTGATAAAATATGCCATTTTTCCCAATTTAATGTTTTCTACAGTATGTGCTGGGCAGAGCAGTATCGTAACATCTCTTGCTTGGTATAAAACTTTCACTATTCAGCTTAATTTGATGCTTCTTATTATATATTGTATTACTATTCTGTCACTTAATAGTGTCAATTGGAAAAGAAAACACTAAATCTACTCATTTTCCCATCCCAGCATAGTTTTATACATAAATCAGCACCAGAACTCCCACCTTCTTGGCCTTTTCTTAATCATGTATCCCCAAACATTGTTATATTTTCTTGAATTGAATTCAACCTTTTTGTTCTTGCACCTCTTCCTTCCTTGGCTAGTCTGCTATGTTATTCCATTAGCACTTTGTGGAAATATTCCAGGCTCCCTCCACCATGCCTGCCTTTTTCTTTTTGGTTACTTCCAGTTTGCCATGCAATTTTACTGTTTATCACTTTTTTTCTTTGCCTCTCTCTTTTTCAAACTAAGTTAATGTCCTCAGGTTCTAGCTGGATTCACTTCCACATATTTTCACCCTAAAGTTTCTATGCAGTTCTTTAAACCTTGGAATTAGTACTACCACATTTGGGATCCAAAACTCCAGATGACCACAATATAACAGCATAAAGGTAAACAAACTCAGAAATGTTGCTGCTTTCTGATAGTATCCTGAAGTCTTGCAGCTTAGATCTGGAAGCCCTACTGAAATCCATCAAAGTTTCTCTTTTTTACCTGTATTGTTTTGGCTACATAACTTACTTAAGGATTGGTATTTGGAGAATCATTTCACTATTACTATATCAATTACATGTGTGCCCAAAAGCATCTTTGGAAAACTGAATCTGGTAACCTTCTAACATATTTGGGGTTTAATTCAAACCTTGTACTATAGCGCCTGGTGCTTCCTGTATATTTGATTATTCTTTCATGGTTGAAATTGTATTGAAATTGTATTTTATGACTGTTTTTATTGTATGCTACCCAGTGTAGAGTTGGGTGGTCTTATACATGTTTAAATATTTTTTTTAAAAAAAGCTTGGACATTGTAACAATTATCCACATATTTTCCTAGTGTTTCTGGAGTGTGGCATTGTTTACCTTTCTTGTTAAATTGCAAATGTATCTTACTTACAAAAGTGATATTTTCAAATGATGGTTGTACTATTTGTAGAAGGAGCAACTGTATCACTGGATCCAAAGCTGCAATGCAAAGAAAGGAGAACAAAGAATCAATTTTATTTTGTAATAAAGCAGGAGAGAGAAATAGAACCGAGTATTGTCAAAATAATATGGCTACTGAAGTAAAATAAATATTAACAGCAGGGGTATCATTAGAATTGTTCTGGATGGAATTTCAATTTTGTTTTGTTCTCTTTATGTTTTGCCTTATACACTGAAACAGGAATCTCCGAGACCGCCTTCTGCCACAGATTGCCTCTCATCGGCCGGTACGCTCCCACAGAGAGGGTCTCCTCAGGGTGCCGTCAGCCAGACAGTGCCGGCTGGCGACCCCAGGGGGAGGGCCTTCTCTGTTGGAGCCCCCTCCCTATGGAACGAACTACCCCCAGAGATCCGGGTTATTCCGGATCTCCCCTCCTTCCGCCGCGCCCTCAAGACATGGCTATTCCAGCTAGCGGGGCTGGCCTGAGGGGTATTTTAGATTGGATTTTAATTTGATTTTATATTGGGTGTTCACAAAATTTTAAATGAAATGGCAAAATTAATATTTCTTTTAATTGTATTTTAAAATGGTGTTTGTAGGGTTTTTATCTGTTTTTAGCTTGCTGTAAGCCGCCCTGGGTCCGCCAGGAGAAGGGCGGGGTATAAATCGAATAAAATCACAAAAAATCACAAAAAATTCTCAATTTTATGTTGAAAACATTTCTTTAAGCTTGCATTAGGTTCTATATTGAAAAAAAATATTAAAGTTAATTTAACCAAAGTTTTGCAATAGAAGAGACAATATGTAGATCAGGGTTGAACTGTGGAGTCCTTGGTGGTATTTAAGCTTGGTTGTTTGTTTTCGGATATTTCATTCCTAGACTAGGTAAAATCATAGGTGCCAGTGAGTGTGAGGTTTGTTCCCAATTTATATACAGTAGTTTGTTTAATTCTTATAATTTTATTCCAGTCTGGCCTACTTTAAAAAGCTTCTTGAGAGGATAAAATAAAATACAACCGTGTTTGGGCTTTTGAAGGAAGTCCAATGTTATTAAAATCAAAAGGCCCCAATGCTAGGATCTGGATCACCTCTTAAACTTCTTTTTAAATCCCAAGTTTGGTGACCACATTTTACCTGCAAAAGTCTAGCTAACAATAACACAGATCTGCCATCCCCAATTACCAGGTTAATACATGCAACACATCAGCGTTATTAGATTTCACTCAGTTTGCTTGCATGTGTGTATGTGTGTGTAATTGAGTCAATGTTGACTCCTGGTAACTGCCTAGGCAAGTCCCTGCAGGGGTTTTTTTGACAAGGTTTTTGGTAATGGTTTGCCATTACCTGCTACTTTGGGGTGAGAAAGGGTCTGACCTAAGATAGCTTCAAGCTTAAGGCAGAACAAGAATCTTGGTTTCTAGTCTGATACCTTAACCACTATTACAACACTTATATGTTCTGTCTCTAAACCTATTTAGGCTAAAATTATACTGTTATTCTGGCTTTTGTATCAGTTCTGAAAAATTATTCTGTCTCTTAATCCTCTGGAAATTGAAATTTCTTCCAATTTCTAATCTGACTTTTCTTTAGTCTTTGTTCTTATCTATATTATTTATTATTACTATTTTGAATCACTCTTATCTACTTAGGTTTCTAAAACAAAAATGCTGAAGATCAGCCAAAGTTATTTCATATATTGTTGAATTGTAAATGCAACATTTTTATCATGACAACCCACATAGCTCCACACCTCAATGACAGCCCATAAATCCCCCATAGGCATCTCCAAGAACTGAGGGATCCATAAAAATGTACATACAAATTAGGTAAATATGTAACATTTTTGATATACTGAAAAAGCATTCTTGTTTCATTATCATCATGTGTTGTTATTCTCTACTTTCTTTCAGACTAATGACCTGAATATATATATTTATATAGCTTATATCATTCACACACAAATATTTTAATAGTCCTGCATTTGAAAGACAAATAGTATTTTTTTCAATGAATGTTATTTATATCATGTGTTCTTTTTTCCTGATTTCATCACAGAAATGATGCAATCAAAATATAAAGTAAATGATAAAATATGCATTGCAATTTCACAAGGCAGGACAAGAAACAATGGATGGAAAGTGATCAAGGAGAGAAGCAACCTGGAATTAAGGAGAAACTTCCTAACAGTGAGGACAATTAACCAGTGGAACAGCTTGCCATCGGATGTTGTGGGTGCTTCATCACTGGACGTCTTTAAGAAGTAACTATATTGCCATGTTGATTGGCCCAATTATTGGCCCAAGACATTATATTGTCTGAAATGAATCCCCTTTCCATTCCAGATACAAACAGCTATAGTTAGAAATTTCTTCAACACTGACCAAGAAAAATCTTATATTTCATTTAGAACCATCAAGTGGGTTACAGGCTAGTGATGACTAAATGGTACATAGCTTTATTCTTCAGCATAATGTTGTAGCTTATAACCTACCATCTAATTCCCAGAATTTGCAGCAAATGGAGTGATGCAAAAATATAATGCTTCAAGACTGGGTTCTACCAGAGAGGTTTTTCCCATAAAGTGTGAGTAAAATCTAATAGGTTTGGAATTCTCTGCTGTCTCGCATAGAACTCTTGGGCAAAAAGCAACCAAATGCTCCGATTTGGGGCTGCTTCTCTTCCTTGTAGTTGCTGTACAATTATTCTAATCATTACTATGGTTAACTTGCTCAACTAGATGACTGAATCCTGTTCTTTTTTCTTGTATGTTTAATCAGTGGTGGGATTCAAAAATGTGAACAACTGGTTCTCTGTGTGGATGCCGTTTCCAGAGGTTCATTCTGAGCCTGGGGGGAAAAAATAGCTACTGGTTCTGCCGAACTGGTGCGAACTGGCTGAATCCCACCACTGTGTATTTTTCTTTGCATATAAATAGCACTGCCAGACTCTAACCATACAGGCTGCTGTCATTATGTTATGTCTCTTGCATTTGTTAAATGGTAAATTGGTAGCAAATCCACCCTGCTCTTAGAAAATCCACCAGCTTTGAGGAACAGAATTCAAAAGAGCATGAAAAAGAGAAGGAAAGAATACAACATGTTTGTTTGCAGCACAGGGCCCGCAGATCAAGATTCTGCCATATTTTTTTCTCAATTACAGACAAAACTCCTTCTCTCAAAGTCTTGTTTTCAGGAGGTATTTAATAAACTAAATAAGTCTTTACTGACCATTGACAACTGTGCTATATGGCAAAAACGTTGTTAGAATTTGGCCCTAAAAATCAGTGCCTACAAGCTGGAAAATAAAAAAGGAAAAGAACTAAGAGTTTTGATAATTTGCTTTAGCCATTTAGTATTTTCATCTTATTAAGTATTTGTATCTATGCAATATGGAAACAGAACATCTAAATAAACTGTTATGCCTGCATAAAATCTTTGATATTTCATTGTTCACCCTTTCCTCCCAATTTGGCTTCCTTCATCAACCTCAGTTTGCTGCACTAGCAACTACAAATCAATGTATTGATGCTATAGCAACAGCATAGAAAGCAAAATTACTTCTTAAATGAGCAATTACTTAAAACCTTGCTTTCTCCATATTCATCTCCTATAAATAATAATAATAATAATAATAATAATAATAATAATAATAATAATAATAATAATAATAAAAGTTGGAAGGGACCTTGGAGGTCATCTAGTCCAACCCCCTGCTCAGACAGGAAACCCTAAACCATTTTAGACAAATGGCTGTCCAGTCTCTTCTTAAAAACTTCCAGTGTTGGAGCATTCACCACTTCTGGAGGCAGGTTGTTCCACTGGTTAATTGTTCTAACTGTCAGGAAGTTTCTCCTTAGTTCTAGGTTACTTTTCTCCTTGATTAGTTTCCATCCATTGCTTCTTGTCCTGCCTTCAGGCGCCTTGGAAAATAGCTTGACTCCCTCTTCTTTGTGGCAGCCCCTGAGATATTGGAACACTGCTATCATGTCCCCCCTCGTCCTTCTCTTCATTAAACTAGACATACCCAATTCCAGCAGCCTTTTCTTATATACTTTAGCCTCCAGTCCCCTAATCATCTTTGTTGCTCTTCTCTGTACTCTTCCTAGAGTCTCAACATCTTTTTTACATCGTGGTGACCAAAACTGGATGCAGTATTCCAAGTGTGGCCTTACCAAGGCATTGTAAAGTGGTATTAATACTTCACGTGATCTTGATTCTATCCCTCTGTTAATGCAACCCAGCACTGTGTTGGCCTTTTCAGCAGCTGCAGCACACTGCTGGCTCATATTTAAGTGATTGTCCATTAGGACTCCGAGGTCCCTCTCACAGTTACTACTATTGAGCAAGGTACCCTCTATACTATACCTGTACATTTGGTTTTTCTTGCCTAAATGTAGAACCTTACTTTTTTCACCACTGAATTTCATTTTGTTAAATATCGCCCAGTATTCAAGTCTGTCCAGATCCTCCTGTATCCTAAGCCTGTGTTCTGGAGTGTTGGCTATTCCTGCCAGCTTGGTGTCGTCTGCAAATTTGATGATTTCCCCATCTATCCCCTTGTCCAAATCGTTGATGAAGATGTTGAAGAGCACTGGGCCCAGAACAGAGCCCTGGGACACCCCACTACACACTTCCCTCCATGTAGATGCAGTTCCATTGAGGACCACATGCTGAGTATTGCTGGTCAGCCAGCTACGGATCCATCTGGTGGTGATGCTGTCTAACCCACAGTTTTTGGTATATTTTTGTTAACTGCTTATAAAAAACAGCTGTTTGTGGTTACATTAGTTTGGTTTGGTTTGGTTTGGTTTGGTTAGGGTTAGGGTTAGGGTTAGGGTTAGGGTTAGGGTTAGGGTTAGGGTTAGGGTTAGGGTTAGGGTTAGGGTTAGGGTTAGGGTTAGGGTTAGGGTTAGGGTTAGGGTTAGGGTTAGGGTTAGGGTTAGGTTGGATATAAACACTTTTGAATTTAATGGAAACTGAAAGCAACCTTTAATAAAACATACTGAAGGTGCAATCCTTCGCATAATGGAACTTTTCCAGGTATTTTTTTCTTTAAAAATGGAATTAAAAATACTAGAATTTGGAATAAAAATTCAGAATCATGTTTCTGTAATATTGTGATTCACATAATGCTATAAATCGCTCTATTACAGCATACACTGTACGTATAGGTGGGACATCTGGTGAATAAAATATGAAGAAATGAACTCTGCTAACTGTAATATGTACAGTTAAATGGAAAATATATACAGTATATATTGTAGAAATTATCATACACGGTTTTATGTTAGATAGCTTGGTAAGTTTTTTGCAGTAAAAACATTTTATTTCCTAGGGAATAGCTATTTAGGAGTTTTGTTTTTTTCTACAATCATTTCTACTATCTAAAAAAAACAGGAGCCTTATTGTGAAAAAGACATCTGAGTACATATATTATTTCACAGTTGTTCTTTAAAATAAATATATCTGCCAGCTTCATCCATCATATAGATCCATAGTTATGTCATTTCCCATTTATATAGTCAACTTTTAAAATCAGTTTTCCTGATTTTCCCTCTTCATTTAAATTTATTTTCTGTAACAATGGCAGTCACTCAACTTCTCAGTTGCTAAAACAGTTTTGAAGATTTCATTTTGTTAAGAGTCAATGTGCAGGTCAGCAGCAAAATATGTACTTGATAACTAAGAAAAATAACATCACTGTAACATTTCTACTCAATGATGTTCTTTCAGTGAGGCTTGGATTAATCACTGTCACTCAGTCACTAGTCAAATTCTTATGTATAGTGATTTACAGAAGAGAATTCCATGGAAACCCTTGTTGAGCTTAAATTGATTTGAACCTTACCATCTGCATCCTAGCCACCCTTTTTTCATGTTTTAAAAATACATCTGTGTGACATCAAGGATAAAGAAAACTAGAATAAGAGGAACACTTCTTGGAAAGATAATCTTTGAAATGCTGGTGGGCCAATTTACTCCTTTTTTTTACAGATGGGCAAGAAAACAAAACTACACTGAGAAGGTCTCTGCCAATGTAAGCTCCCAAGCAAAGTGTTCTTCCAACATCAAAGAAAAGTTTTTTCTCCATTGAGGACTTTCTTTCCTGCTAAACATATCTCTGTCATTAGGCAGAAATGCATGACACTTTCAAATGGACATTCCTGAATAGTGTACATTGATACAGCAGAAATGGGGAAATAGACCATTTCCAGGAGAAATTGCACTGAGAAACACATTACTGAGGAACCCTAAAGCTATTTCTTGGCATCATCTAATCATACATGTGTTTCTCAAGTCATCCTCCATCTGAGTCCTGTGGAGTTTTGATGTTTCCATAAAAGTCTTTTACATTATTATTTTTCCACCCTTTGTTGGAAAAGAAATTGAAATGGAATTTCCATGCAGGAAAAAGAAGGATTGCACCATCTAAATGAAATGATGCAGAGAAAATTCCAGTTTCAGAAGAGTATGCTCCTTTCTTCCTTTCCAGGAATAATTGACAATGTTTACTTTGAATTTTACATATTTTAAGAAATATAATAAAAGTTAGACTAATTTTATTAATTTCTCCTTTGTGAATTATCTCATAGATTTATAACTAAGGCAACCACATTAGACTTAGAAGAATGATAGATACAGATCTATCCTTAATAACAATGAAATAGTTTTAAAGTGTTAGGATTTCTGCACAAGTCTTTCCAGAATTTTTCTGGAAATGTGAAGGATTTTGAAGTGAACGTTTCAGTATTCTTGAAACAAGAATGGGAGACAAAGTTAACAGTTACTATTTAAGTTCAAAGAAGAGTTCGCTTGGCTTGGTTTTGTGTTGCTTTGAACATGGGCTTTCATATATTCTTCCATGGTTGAGAAACTCATGTTAGCTGCCCTCATGGGAGAGTTCAGAGATTTATCAACACAGCTATACCTAAAGAGCACCCTTGGAACTAAATCTGCTTACAATAATAGTTTAAGAAAATAGCTGAAGAAAACTGCTTCCAATTCAATCAGTAAATGGAATTAAGAGGAGAATGTAATCATCTGCACTCAATTTTATCCAAGACCCCCCAAGATTAACAAGCAACTCAAATGATATAAAATGTTATTATTGCAAGGCTCAAAGCACCTCTGATTGCAAGCATTATAAAACAACTACTTAAAACCAACTGACATTACTTCATTTCTAGCTTTAATGGCCTTATGAGTTGCATTTTTGAATGCAGAAGATGCATGGATTTAGAATGCATGGCAAAGGCAGGCTTTCTAATCTTTTGGTTATGCCCTGGAGAACTGATATAAGTGGCAGTTCAAAAATCACTGTTCACAATAAAAAAGACATATTCCATCATTGCTCTACTACTACCATTGCTTAATAGTAGAGTATGTATTTTGTATACAGTTGTGGTTTAATTTTCCAATCTTTCCAATAAAAAGGCTCTAATCAGTATTACAGCTATGGAAATTCTTGGAATTGAAGTCCATATATCTTAAAGTTGCCAGGTTTGAGAAACATTTGTTTAAATAAATGGTCAAAGCTTCTCCTGTTCCTTCTTCAAGAAGTGGGTGCATTCAAATAATAAGATAAAATCTTATCCTTTTCTTTGAAGGCATTTACATTCATACATTAAAACACAGTCCCAAGAGTTATTTCAATAATCTCATTATTGTTTATGATCCCTAACTTCAATGGACAAAAACATTTGAGAAAAATTATATTAACATGCAATGAGAAGATAATTGTTTATTCTGTCCCGAACTTCTTAAAGTCTCAAAAGGTCACTTCGTACATTGGTGCTTGTTTGGAGAATGACTGCCAGATCAAGTATCAGAAAATTGTCCAGCAAGTGTTATTTCATCTAACTGAATGCTGTTAACAGCTCTCTACTTACTATAAGCATTGATACCAGACATTTAATAATGCTGCACCTAGTCAATTATAATGGAGAAAGGTCAAATAATATTGAGCTCAGATCAGTAAAAGATGGTAGGAGAATAATTGCTGCAATGTGGAAAACGATGTAAAATTGTACATCTGCAATGGCATCATCATTTGTGATAAACAGTGCTACTATTGGCAGCATGTTGGATGGAATACTACTTTACTTTGATGTAACTCTAGGGATGATCTCAAGGGTGAAATAATCCTAATTCAATCTTGGATCTCTCACATGAACAATATGTACTCTACCAATGACTCTATTTCTGTCTTCACTATTGAGACTATATCGGAGAAAGATTAGGTTCAGGAATAAAAATAAATGTACAATAATATATATTATTATAATGTAACAAGATTAAACGAGTTCAAGAGAAAAAGAAATGTTTTCTACAAACATAGTGGTTCATGCAAACAAAAAATATATCTGTTGGGAATAAGACATTATTTGGGCCTAGTAAATGGTTCAGATGAGATGCCTAATATAGAGAGAATCACACACAAAATGTTTCATTTCAAATCATCTTTTTTCCAGACATATGGAGCTGTCTTGAAAGCTGCTACCAAATGCTTCTGCATGTGTGAGCAAACATATCCACTTCATTAAAATACCTGTGCTTACACAGCAATGGAAAGATAATCATGATAAGTTTCCAAAACAGCTATGCACAGCTGAAAAAAGATACTGATGGCTCCAAAAAGAAGTATTTCGTATCCATGCCCACATGTTGCAAAAATAATTTCTGAAGTTCTTGCAAAACCCATGTTATGATTTTCTTTCACCGGAAAATTTTCCAGCATAGTAGGTGGTGGGAACGGAGTGATAGGTGCCTCTCATATGGTGTTTTATATGACTTACAATTAATCTTAACAAGTATTTCAGCACCAGACCATGGGACCATTTTGAACTAATATTTAAATACACTGAAGAGTACTTGTCTCCTTTATGTTGTAATATGGTGTTCTCTGACTTTCAATTAGAACAGTTTTACACATGAAATCTTCACCTAAATGTTTATTTAATGTTAAAAAACATCTGAGCCTTAGAATTTCTATCAACATGCAGCTATCTTAACAGAACAATTCGCCAAAGGTGGTTTTTTAATTGTAGTAAAGCAAGGAGATGAGCCCTCCTATAACTACATGCACAGAGTATGCTTTTTTACCATGCCTAGATATTAGTGCACTGTCAAATTTGTATTCCTGTAGAACAGTCCCATTTCAGAATGCCACTCCCTGCAAATATTAACATACATTTCAAACAGACTGTAAGCATCTAAAAAATATTGCACAAGAATAGGAAATGCATCTAGGAAACAAGATGTGTTTGTCAGGAAGACATTATGTCAGGCCAGTTTCCATCATATTTAATTTCTCTTTAACTGCTTCATAATTTGATAGTGGCGTATTTGTCTGAAATGGTGTAGGGGGTTGGACTCGATGACCTCCAAGGTCCGTTCCATCATCATCATCATCATCATCATCATCATCATCATCATCATCATCATCATCATCATCATCATCATCATTATTATTATTATTATTATTATTATTATTATTATTATTATATCATATTTCACTTCTAGGAAACCATTTCATAGGATTTGGTAAAATGTGGCAAAATTAGGGATGCATTGTAGGTTTTTTTAAGTCAACCAAACTTCTATGGGGAAGAGAAGGGAAGGGAAAGGAAGGGAAGGGGTGCAGAGGGGAGGGATGGGTGGGTGGGAAGAAGAATGAAAAGGAAAAGGGAAAGGATGATATTTACCAAGCACATCTGTAGCATTAATAACTCCCAGTTCAACAGGAGTTGCTGCTTTCAGTGTACACCTAGATGGTGTCTGAAGAAGAACACTCGTTTCTCCAAAGGATTGGTTTTGATGTAACTGGCCAATGAAAACTTGTCTCATTTGCTTAGCCTGTTTAAAAATATAAACCCAAGTAATTTTTTGTTGGTTCATGTCTAAGAATGGAAAGGATTTGGAAGATGGTTAGGGATCATTTACAAAATATGCATGTAAACTGCAGACACGATCCACCATTACAATGTTCAGGTTAATGGTATTTCACATGTATCTCAATAAAATCCAAGTTACATTCAGAACATGAAAGGTTGTGATTAGGAGCATGAGTTTATTGCCTTTCCTGCAATCATACACAGATATATTCCCATGTGTAGACATCCAATTTTGATTTATGTGCAAGCCTAAAAATCAACAGAATAATAGAGTTGGAATGGACCTTAGAGGTCTTCTGGTCAAACTTTCTGCTCAATCAAGAAATCCTATAACATTTTAGACAGATGGCTGTCCAATCTCTTCTTAAAAACTACCAGTGTTAGAACACCTACAACTTCTCAAGGCAGTTGTTCCATTGATTAATTGTGCTCACTGTCAGAAAATTTCTCCTCAGGTTCTCTCCTTGATTAGTTTCCATCCATTGCTTCTGTCCTGCCTTCAGGTATTTTAGAGAATAGGTTGACCCCCTCTTCTTTCTGGTAGCCCTTTAGATATTGGAACACTGCTATCATGTCATCCCCAGTCCTTCTTTTCATTAGACATACCCAATTCTTGAAACCATTCTTCATATGTTTTAGTCTCCAGTTCCCTCATCATCTTTGTTGCTCTTCTCTGCACTCTTTCTAGAGTCTTGACATCATTTTTGGTTGTGGTGACCAAACTGATGCAATATTCCAAGTGTTGTTTTACCAAGGCATTATAAAGCGGTATTAACACTTGATGTGATCTTGATTCTATCCCTGTATTAATGCAGCTTAGGACTGCATTGGCTTTTTTGGCAGCTGCCAAAATTTGAAATGATATCAGAATGGAAAAATGAGCAAGGAGAATTAAAGACTTCTATCTTGTTCATTTTTATCCATACAGTTACAGTCCACCCAGTACTCTCTTCATATTGAATAATTCAAGCCTTTTCTCCTTGGCACATATAAATATACCAGAGATTGAACTAAACTATTGCTGAGAATTGGGAAACTGTACGCACCTCCCTTCTCTCTGTCCTTAATTAAGCACCCTAATTCCAAAATACCGGAAGGCAAGGTCTGGGTTGAATAGATTTTTGAGAGATGCACTATTTATTTTACAGATAATGATAAACCAAGCTGATTGTATTGTGCTTAGTAAGGTAAAGCTTGAGCTCCATATGTTTAGCACAGTCTAATGTTCACATAATCACCAGATAGTCATCCAAAAATCCATTAGATAGATAAAGCTCAAAGAACATATTAAAATATCTATCATATGGTCACCAGGCAACAACTGGTAGTACAATTTTTCTCTCATCAGAATAATAATATTATATATCTGGGCTTTATTTTGTGAGAAGTAACATCACGACTGCATTAGCACCTTGTTCCTGAATATTTTTCATCAGAGGCAGTGAAATGTAGTTTCATGCTTTTAAGCAGTATTCTAAAAATGTGTTTCACAATGCTAAATGTCCATGTGTGAGAGATCTGTATAACTCAGCGCTATATTGAACTTGGTTTATACAAATTACTATTTCAGCAAGGTGTTGTTTATTTCTTCTTTAAGATTTTCATTTTCAAAAAAGTAACACCTATACTGTTCAATTCATAATTTCACAATACCATCACATTTTCTTATTCATAAAAAAGCTCCCTACTGAAAAGCTTATTCATAAACTCCTTATTCCAATCTGGTCAAAAGAAAAATTTCCTAGAGGAAAATATTTGTCCTTACCATTTTTCCCAAAGATCGCTTTGCAAGAGCTGGAATTATTCGGTAAGCATTGCAGTGTCCAGTCTTAATGAATCCTACATATTTGCTTATTTCACCTTCTTTCATAAACACTGCAACAAGAATAACAATAAATGACTTCTCTGTATGCATCTCTCTCTCTCTCTCTCTCTCTCTCTCTCTCTCTCTCTCTCTCTCTCTCTCTCTCTCTCTCTCTCTCTCTCTCTCTCTCTCTCGTGTGTGTGTGTGTGGTGAGGTTTGCCACTCCATAATTTGAAACAAGTGAATGGAACAGATAGAATGTATTATGTTTCCAAGCTCATGATAACATGTACATATGGAATGATGTGAATACTTCCAAAGTGAAATAAGGATGAAGTGTATAAAATTGCCCCTAGTCCTAGACTACTGTTATTTCCCCCATTTCTGTACTACTGATTGGAACATACTGCAAATTCTTCAGTATGTCTGGAATGCATTCTATATACAGTTACTTAGCATACATGTTTGGTATTTAGTGTTGGATATATCTTTCCATTTATGAAATTGTTGCTTTAGTGGTACAGCACACAGGAGAGAATCACTCAGGGCTGTCCATGCAAAATAGCCAGATTTTTATTTCCAGTGGTTCTAGAAAGTTCTGTGCCTCTTCATACAGATAAATATACTCACTGTATATAATTAATGTAATATAGGTAATGTAAATTCTTGCCTGTTGCTCATGTATCTCTCTCCCTGCTATTGCCTTTTATTCTGTTTTTCCAGTTAAATGTGTTTCTTATTGTTTGATTATATGTAATAACAACTAATGTTCCATTCCAGGGGCAGAACATTTGGGAAAGACTGAAATATTATTTTCTCCTCTGAACCAAGCTGATTTGGTAGTACCAAGAGTAGGCCTTAAAATTCTCCAGAATAAATCTTCTGGAATGAAAAGTGGTTTCTGGTTTCAGGGCCAGGCCAAAATCAAAACACTCCACTTTGTCCTTTGCTCTTTGTATAACCTTGACTAAATCAAGTAGGAGGAAAGGATTGCTTTTTGACACAAAAATGATTTAATGAAATTATTGTGTGAAATAAATCATACATTTCCTATAATGAAAACAGGGAGACAAGCACTATACTGTTCATTACAGAGGTCTACATGGAAACTAAGGGGAAGAAGCCATAGAACATTAGACAGACTGAACAGCTGTGAAGAACACAGGCTCCATGGAACAGGAGTAGTGTAAAGTCATTGCAGACTTTTATTTGATGTACACATACAAGAGCAAAGCTCTATTGAAGTCAGAGAAGCTATGAATCTGATTTTTCTATACCAGCTGGATTGCTCAGCTTGAGTTGGCACCTAACATTTTTCCATGGCTGGAAAAAAATAGCAATAATAAATGCAGATGCTTTCCAAATGTACTGTTGCTGTTATATGCTCCTTTGTGACTGTTCATTGATGCAAAATGGTTAGGAACTAAAAACCACTCATTATTTAACCCGTATTTATTGGCAACTGACAATAAAACACTGACAGTACTGTAAATGCTAAGGTGACATTGAGGCTCTAATAGATTTTCTTTTGGTAAGAAATAACTTCATGCAGGGATTCTATATTGAAATAACACCATGACTTTCATATAATAGTATAATGCACCCAAATGTTGATGTTAATCTTTAGCAATAAACATGTTGAGGAACACATTCTTCCCATCTGATAATTATACAAAGAACAGTGTGTTTGCTGTGTGTTATGGAGTTTAACCGAAATCATATTTTTTCAGCTATTATTTATTCTCTTTTACGTTGAAGCAGAGTTGGAAAGGGGAATGGGGACTGGGAAAGATCTATCTTTCATTTGACAACAAAAGAATTATCTGATGATGTCACTAGTTCCAGTATGCTGTATATATATCAGAAACCTATCTTAATAACAACAAAAATCCAGAAACGTGTAAAAATGAAGTTGAGTTATTCACATATTCTTCATTATTACTTTGAGAAAATACTCAAAATGGTTCCTATTATCCAAGTACTACATGATTTGAAAAAATGCCTCTTTGTTCAGATAGGCTATAAAACAGAAGATAAGGAACATATAATGGATCTAACACAGTCCAGCAGGACATGCCCTTTGGTCTACTAATGTCTTCCTGAAGTCATTATACAAAGATCCATGCTTTTTGTGCTATCAATGCGAAATATATGGATACACTGTTTCTTTGAGGCCTTCTTTTTCCTTACTCTTAATGTTCTTTAGGAATGATACATGCTAAACAAAACCAGCACTTGTGAATCTATGATTAAAGAGCCTTTGCAAAGAGAACACCTTCAACAATTAACAATCCAGCATTTTATCAAATTACCTTTTCCAAATTCCAATTCACTTAAGTGAAACCACTATCTAAGAGAAAGTCATTTAACCAGGTGATCTTGAGGTGGTTCCTGCTTAGAATTCAATGCAAAGTACAGTAATTTATTTATCATGTTGATTACCCAGAAAATCTAGTTATATCAGATAGCATAGAGGTAATTTGTAAAGGCTTGGACTGTCACTTCCCAATTTTTAATTTAGGTACAGCATTTAATTTAAAAAAAAATCTAGGCTAGATACCAGTAATCAACAAGATAAATCAATTACTGTACTCTTGGATTGTGTCTAAGATATTGATATGTCACACAAAAACATGGACAATGTGCTACAAAAGCTAAGAGAATATTACTTCTTAAACAAGAAGGCAATGACATATTTAGCCCACATAATAATATGGATAATGATATATATATAATGGATTTTAGCATAAACTTTTTCCTTTAAAGATAATTTACTATATGGTTGTGAAATCTGGACCACTGAGAGATGGGAATAGATGCATCCAAATTATGCATTTGGAAATGATTTCTAGATTATTGTAGACTTCAAGAAGAACCAGTCAACCAATACTAAACTAAATATAGATTGATTGCTTCCTTAAGGGAATGATTAGCAAACAGAAACTTGGGACATATGATGTCTTCAGGTGATGGACTAAAAAAACAACTATGCTTGGCACAGTTGGAAAAAAATAGGAGAAAGTAATTTGGAAGAAATCAAGTACTCTTCTCCTTGGAAACTCTACTGATTATCATAGAGATACAAAATTGTCCATACCTATCAGGTGTGATAGAACATTTAAGTAACTAAATCCTGTTTGTTTGTTTGTTTGTTTGTTTGTTTGTTTGTTTCAGCATAGTGATGTTTATATAATATGATTAAAGACTGTATAATAGAAGTTTCAATTTTGAACTGAGTACTTAACAGTAAAATCTCCATTGTATTGCTACTTGATATACAGATAAACAGAACAAATTTAATAATAATTAAAATATCATTTTTAACTTATTTTGTAACAAACTAAATTCTGAAAGAATTTTTTAAAAGGAAACTCAACAGCAACAAAAGTATGTCAATGATGCAGTTGATGTGTTTTTCATATCATATAATACAATGCAAATTTGGGGAAGTAGCCAAATTAGCTTCCAGGACTGAATTGTAGAATGTTTCCTATAATTATATAAGCTTGCTTGAACTGAAGGAAGAGGCCTTGCTGGGGAAGTATTTGAAGAACCATTGTGATTTGCAAATCATAATTTATGCCTTAACATGTCTTTAAAGTCATCCAGGCAATTATGGTTTATTTAATAAACTCTGGGTGAATCATACCATGTCTTCATTCACTGTAGATCTGGGGCACTGCATATATTGGGTTCAAGACAGTACAGCTTTTAAAAAGGGAAGTGAAGTCTTCTTTACTAAACAATTTACAATGTATTAAGGAGTAAGCCCCATTTAACAAATTAGGGTTTATTTCACAGCAAGCAGACTCCATAGTAAATATAGGGCAGATCATCCTCGAGAAGTCAATCTACTATATATACACTAAGACTCAACTCCAACTTGATGGCACAAAATCAGTAAATTAAAATTTCGGCTGGAGAAGGCATCTGTATTTTCCCCAGAAATGCCCTCTACAGTTGCAGTCCAATTAAAATATTCTTTTATTATATAATAGAAAATCAAATCCTGTGTCCCACAGAATTATATATGATCACTTAGATTGAAATTATCCACCAATTTTAGATCCTGCGTATAATTGAATGCTCTAGCTTTTCTATATCCTGAAGATATGAGAAGTTTCAGCGATACCAAATTAAATTCAGAAAAATTGGTTTGTAATGTGTATCCCTTCAAAAGCACTGGACCAAGACATGGGATTTTGTGAATCACTTAATTTTACTTAAGTGATGACTAAGGCTTCTCCTGACCCTGTGCACAAGAGTGAATTTCAGTACTTTTAAACCACAGGTTCATACATATATATGAGAAGCATCAAAGTCAAGTCAACAGGTAGATGAATGCCCTTTCTGAATGATAAAGAAAAGGAGACAGGATTTGCATTTCATAGAATTAAGAATTCCAGCTGCTTCAAGGTGGAGAATTCATGGTTATTATAGCTTATCATGAAAATAAGAGACAGGAGTAAAATTGTTTAAATGGCTTTTTACATGTAAAAGCCAATGGGGAGCAAATATGAGTGTTGTAATATTTAGCTATCAACTGAGGGAATATGTAATCAGTCAGCATGCCTGAACATATCAAGGGTAAAGTCCTTGCGAACAAGATTCACTTTCTTTTTATTATATCAGTATAAAAGGATTTTAGTTGTAGCAAAAAAAGGAGAATAGTTTGGCTGCATTTAAATTTAGTGTTTCACCTTCAAAGTATATACTTGGAAAATTGTACATTATAAAGTTTGTGTGATGAAAACACAACTGAGCAGCACTGTAATATAGTTAAGGCTAAGAACCAAGGGAGTGTTCCTATATTGCCTTCCCCCAGTGTCAAGGTGTGCTGGGGTCATACATGATTATGATGATTTATGATGATGATGGTGGTGGTGGTGGTGATGGTGGTGATGATGATGATGATGATGATGATCTCTGTCGATTTCTTTGAATGCAAGAAGCTCTAGAAGACCTAAATTTTTTGGTGGCCACTAGGAGGCAGCATGATCAAAACTGACTTTGGCTATTGGCCTTCAATAAGCTCACAGGAGCCCATTCAGATATAATACAAAGGTGCCTTTGTGATTATCAGGTTATTCATGTAGCTCAGGAGAATTTGTATAACAGGAATTCTGATAATGTAGAAGATTATCAGGTGGGCACTAGGCTCACAAGTCATTTGTTTGTTTATTTACTAACCAAATTATATGGCTATCTATTTCTGGAAGGTGAACAACAATCAGATAAGACAACAAATAAAAACAAAAATATAAAATGTATAATCCATATTAAGAAACATCACAAAAGCTAGAAATGCAAACTCTAGGCAAGAGAGGATAAAAATGGCCATCTCATCAGTGGAGCCATCTGTACAAGTCTCCGTTTGCCTGAGGGGCCTGAGAACATAGGCAGGTTTAGCAAAAAGGACGGAGCCAATCTAAATTTTGGAGGAAGAATATTCCATAAGGCAAGCACCATGGCAGGAAAGATACATCTCATAGGACCCCCCCCCCAAATTAAAGTCCCTAACCGTTAGTAGTTGCATTATATCTACTTTGCAAGATCTGATGTTATGATTTGCTTTGTCAAGATTTCCTAAATCTTACCTTCAGTTGCATGTCTTCATACAACCTGACTGACTGACTGACTGACTGACTGACTGACTGATTGATTGATTATGTGCCATCATTGTCAATTCTTAGAAAACATAAAGATTTTCTGCATGACAATCTGTTCCCAAAAGCAGTCTTGATGAAAAGACTGAAGATTTTCATGGTGAAGAGGGAGGAGGAGTACCATGTTTAATTGTGTACCAAACAAGTACCGTGTTTAATTGTGTACCAAAAGAACATATAATGCAGAGAAATGCATCAATGAGCAGATAAGTTTTGTTTTTAAAAATCTACAGCATTTTACAGATATTCAAAGCTGAGTTTTTACAATTCAGACTTGATGAGTCAGATATTCAACAATCAGTTTAATCAATTACATTTTCCAGAAGCTTCTCTGGATGTTATTTGAATTGCCTTTATAGATATTTTAAAATAAAAATAAAAAAACTACTGAGAAATTTATTTAAATACAATTTTACATTCTGTCCCCTGTATATGCCATATTATTGTAAACAGTATTTCTTGTAAGGCAGTTAAGTCAATAAATAAAACAAATAAAAATCACTGAGCCTTGTCTTAATGAAAATATTATATTTTGAGGAGAGCCACATGAAAACTATTTCCAAAGAAAATTATTCATTTTCTTTATGAAATATGTTGCAAATATTGTTACTGTGCTCTATATTACAATACATTCTGTTCATTGTGGTGTAGGAAATTTTCATTGCAATCATTAATGAAATACAATGGCATTGTAGAATATTAAAAAGGCATGAATGAAAAGAAAATCTGTAGCAATATAAAGGGCAAAAGAATTAATATTTACAAAAATAATAGCTAATTTTTCTAACCAAAACATCATACTACATTCTAAGTTACCATAATCTATTGAAATGAAATGCAATCCTCACTCCAACCCCCACACAAAAGTAACTCACTAGACTTTTGAGAACTTTTCAAAATAATTTATGGTAACAACAGCGATTAGCATATACTATTTGTCTCAATTTTAAATAAGCTGGCTCATTTTTTGGTGGGAAAAACTTCACATGTCTACTTATTTTGCAGGAATAAAATTAACACAGCAAATCATGCCAGGGTGATTTAATGGTTTGAGATGCTACATCAGTCATTGTGAGCCTTGGGTTTTCTTCCTAATTTCATATCAGCTTGTCCAGACAAAAGTTATCATCATCAAAGACCAATATGGCTCCAGGCTTTATTTTCCAAGGGACTACCATTTTCAGCATTAATTGTAACCAGAGTCAATTCCCTTCAAGTTCCATGCTTTTATGATTACTATATGATACTGTTAATCTTCCCAGGTAAACCAGAAGAAACATGAGCTGGATGAGCTAATTCTACGTTATTATAAGGCTACATTAATGGAATCTTGCAAGTCTGAAGGTACGTTGTCTCCCACCATCAGTTTTAACTTTCTGATCCATTTAACTTTCTGATCCTTTCTATATTTCCTTTCCCAACAGTTAAGCTACTGGAGGTTTCCACTTCTCTTATCTCATTGTTTTCTAGATAGCATCTCTTCCCATTGCCCTTCAAGGTCATTTTCACATATATTACACACAGTGCTTTGGAAGTAGGATTTGTCAGTAGTAATCTCCAGAGCTCTGCCAGAGCTGAAGAATCTTCTTGGATCAGAAGCAAAACGTCTTCAAAGAAAAACAGAAAGTCCAATTGCTTCTTGAAAAACATCTTTGGGACAATCATGTCCCGAATGACTAAGAATCTACATAGACATCCTGGAAATTAATTAATCCCAGAGAGGTTTTGTGGTAGAAATCTTAGATTCATGGAGAATTGAATACATTAGTCTGAAAAAGAAATTAAATTTAGTTTTTTTGCCAGAGCTCTTCCATCTAATTGAAGTATATCCCATCTACTTTTTTGAAGTGCAGCCCCTTGTACATCATTTTAAAGGTTCCTGTTTAGGTCATGACATTGATATGGATATCAATATGGATGTTGATATGAATATTAAATTATACTCACCATAGTCTGTTGGAAACTTCCTCCATTTTAACTGAGCAGTTAACTTAAATATAAATATCATCGGCCAGTTTTGGTAAAATGAAGACCCACGGATTACTTCTTCTTTGGCCTGCTGTTCATGTTTTGCTATTTCCTGAAAGACAGTTTCAGTTTTAGATTGGATAAATGTGAAGAATAGACAGGAAGGATTCACAGAAGGAATCAAGTATGGGATTTACATTTAATAAGAGTTCTAGTCAGCATACTTTTTATGACATTATATATTAATATATTGATTAGAATGAAATTATTTAAATTGAGTTGAATTAGAAAAGTAGCTGACACTGTATTTAGATACATCCATTGATTATTGGATAACATAAGCCAGTCTTTCCAATGATTGATTGAAACATATAAACAGATAGAATCCTGCCATCCTTCAAATGCATTAGATTACAAGTCCCAAAATCCCCATCAAACTACTTAGAAGTCTGGAAGTTGACGTTCACATGTGAATAGTTATTCAACAGCATTTTAATGGTCATAATACTTATGTAGTGCTTGGACTCAGAATAATGCAATGGCATAGCTGAGATGAATGCTGGTTTCATATAGAAGTATTGGGGGGGATGCATCCATTATGACAGAAATAAATTGTAACTGGTTTGATTTTTCCAGGTCCACATCCAAACAGAGAGCTACACAATATTAATCAAAAGGCAATTGCTCTAATTTAGTACAAATGTATTTGAAGAGGTATGTTAATAAGGCAATAGAAATGCAAATAATATCATAAATTAGAAAAATTCAGTCTGTGCTTATTTAAGTCTGAGATAGATAGTATAGTAGTGTATCTTGAAGCAATGATTTTTAGCAATATTATTGGCAGCCATTGCTAGTGCCTTCAGAGGGAAAACATATTCATAAGGAGCTTAACTTAGTACCCATCACATCCTCCAAACTCCTTCAACCAACCCCTGGCCAAATTTTGGGACATGGAAGAGAGACTAGAAGACCAGAAGACAACAGAGTCTAGAATGCTACCTACATATCTGGAGTTACCAAATTGGAAAAATCTGGCCCTGTAAGTACACTTAGGGCCCTTAGTGAATGTTGGAAAGTATGGAGATATCAGTGGATGTTCTCAGCATTGTTGCTGAAGGACCTACTGTAATTGCACTTTCTTTTCAGATCCCCTCATCAGATATATTTGGGGGGAAAAAAGCCTTGGAATACAGGTTGATAGTAAGGGGAGAAGACACTGATTGAATTGGTTTCTTTAAATTAATGAAGGCTCTCTTGGAACTGAAAATGAATTAGCTCATTCATTTGTGCTGTGCATTTTTAAAATGAGGCTCAGGGAAGTTTGCCCTTTACCAGTTTAATCAGGATTCTTTGGGTGAAAGTAATTGACTCTTTATACAGCATTTTCTTCTAGTGGAAGGAAGCCTGGGAAGTATGATAAAACAATGTTATAATTTTCACCACCTTATCAGTCATTCAAACATGTTCATTAGGGAGCTGCTTCATACAATACTTAGCATCCAATTTCTGACTTCCAAAAATAGGAATGTAGCATCAATTGTCCAGGATCTGCTCATATCTCTCTTGGGGTGTTTAAGTACTTCATAAAATAATAAAAAGCTGAATACAATATTTTAAATATAAGAAGATGCATTTTAAATTTAAGGAGCTTATAACAGCTTAGTTGTTTTTATTGCTTTTTCTTTTTCTGACACTCTCTTTCCTTGTCTATGGCTGGAAAAAAAAGGAGAAAATTGGGTGTCCAGCTGTTGCATTGTGCTTTGTTCCATGGGTTACACTCAGGATTTTATTCAAATATGAACATGCAAAACAAGTTTAAACAGATAAATAACTATAAGAAGCCATAACATTCTGGAGATTGGCAAAATGCTATAGAGGCCCTGTGCTGAAAACACTGGGAGCTGAAGATCAGCAAGAATGGGTGACCCACAGGTTCTTCATTCTTATGCAAACTGCTTACCTCTTTTACCCTTAAGTAATTGATGGATGGAATTTTGAGAAAATCACAGTTTTCCTCAGTAAGAATACTAAGTACATCACGTTTCATCTTTGAAGGAAGTGGTACCAAAGTCCCAAAACAGCACCCTACACCAAACTTCAAAAATAATTAAAAAGAAATAATAGAAATTAATATTTAACATTCCTTTATGTTTTACATAATTATAAAAATATACATCAGTATTATATACTGTAATTTATCATTTCTGCAACTTGTTGTAGGAAAAACAATAGCATATACCCTGGATATTTACTCTCATGATGACAGCTGATATTTTTAATAGTTGTATAAAATCACTGAAATGTTCCACAATAGTGATAAATAGGTTGAACAAAATCAAAGCATCACTTAGCGAAGAGTGGTATTTAGGCACTGCTGCCACTGGAATTTCCCTCCTGAAAACAATAGAGCACATCAGGGACGGATTTATAATAACTCACTGTGTGCAATCCGCCATAGCCATCTCACCACCACTGTTTCTTTGACATTATTTCCATTGACAAAAAATGGAAATAATGTCAAAGAAACAGTGGTGGATAATATTTATTGCATTGAGTTATCCCACTAGAATTGTCCACAGCAAATTGTCCTGCAGTGAGCTGGCTGCAGTGAGATAGCCATGGAGAGATGGCTGCGACAAGTTGGCTGTGGTGAATTGTTCCATTCCATCAGGGATTGCCTAGTGAAAGATGATCCTGTCCATCCTATCTGGACTTCTTGAGGTAACCTATTTAAGAATGTACTTTGATAAAGGAAAGAGCAGTGAAGACAGTCATCTCCTATAGTTGCTCCCATATTACAGGACACACTGTTCCCAAATGCATGCAGTACTTGTTTCCCTCTTCTTGAGATTTCAGAAAACTCTGAAAACTGTGTATAATGCACTATACATTCTCCATAACTGGAGAAGTATATGTAGCGGGGCTGGCAGAAAGGCTTTGCAGGAGCCTGGCTGGAGAGAGGGAAGTAGGAAGCTCAGACAGCTGCTCCCAGTTTGGGCGTGGCAGGCGTGGATCAGGCAGAAGGAAAAAAAGGGGGAAGGAGAAAGGGAGGTGGGGTGATTGTTGTTGTCAGGGAGAGACCAGGTGAAGCCAAAGAGGAGGTTGAGGTTTTATGTGATTCTTTTCCTCTGAAATAGAGGGAAGGAGAGAGAGAGAGAGAGAGAGAGAGAAGTGGAGTTTTATTGTTTTCTTTCCCGAGTGAAGGGAAGAGTGAGAGTGAGAAGAGGGAAAGCTTGGTGGGGTTTTAAATTCAGATTTTAACTAGAAAGGAAGGGGGGGATTTGGCATAGAGAAACCTGGGACTACAAATACCAACAGAAGAGAAGGAAAGGCTGGTCGCTACTGCTTCGGAGACTAGCAGCCATCCAAACTTTGATCATTATCACCTGTGCAAGCTGTAGACATTGTGGGGAGCTGCCCTTGTGGGGCGAGCTGTTGCTGCAGAGTGCTATCTTCGCTCGTGCTTTCTGTTGCTGTCTGGAGCTGGAGGGCCTCCCCCCCCCCCGTTTTCCCAAGCAGCTGCTACAAGCTATTGACTATTATTGCCTTGACTACTAGGGGGTTGATAAACACTGTCACACACTGACTGCCATGGCTAGGGGTTGGTCATATTTGTTCCTGTAAACTCCTTTGACGACGAGAACCTGCCACCCCTTCACTCTGCATGAGTTCCCGTTAAAAAGGACATTCTATCAATCTTTTGAGAGTGTGGCTGCTGAGCGTAACTGAAGGGGGGGCTAGGAGGGCCTGGGCTTTGGTGACCTCTGAGGGGGTTACAGTACATATATAAATGCTGTAAAATAAATAAATATTAAGGAAGTTGAAATGTTCTCAGCTCCCTGAAGTTAATTCCAGATGGATGCCGCTATAAGCATCATTTTAGGAATGGAATAGAAAATTGCTTTCTTACTTTTGCCCATCTCAATATTTGCAATTTTTCCCCAATTGTAAACATATCCCTACCAGAAGAAAGAAACTAAACCCACAGAACAAATCAGGCTGATTTTTATTGTCCATCTCCAATTAAGAGATGTATTCTTGACTAGTGACCTTTCTCATAGAAGATTGCAGTCATGCTTTTATAGCCATTTTCTCTACAGTTCACATCAGTACACTTTCAAAACAAGAAAAAACAAAAATGCAAATGTTGCTGTTGCTTAGAATGTCAAATTTATTTAAAGCTGAATTATATCTCTAATATTTTTGTATAGAGCAAGTTCTTTTCTAATAATGAATTTTCAGAATTTTAATCTTTTCCTGGGCTTAACTCGTTTACAGTGTTTATTGAACACTATTTTCTCCATCCTTTTCATTCAACTATATTATCTTATAAAGATGCAGACACTGCCATTTAACTAAAAGAGATAAAAGTAGATTATAATGATTTCAAATACTTTGACTATTTGCCTATATGTCCATATGATTAATTTCAACAAATACAAAATAAAGCTCTTTGCATAAGGTGTTCATGCATGTGGATGATAAGTTGTAGCAATGTATCAGGAACAGTCTATCTGAAGGGATCTAAAGATGTATAATTAAACCACTTATACTAAAATGAACTAATGCCATTTGCCCTCAAGGAATCCAAAACCATTGCTAATAAGAAAAAAGAAAGTTCAGCAGATATGACAGTTGACTTTGAAATTTGCACAATCAAGATTATAATGCTGACAATATTGCATCCAGTTTTGGTCATCATGATGTAAAAAGGATGTTGAGACTGCAGAAAGAGTACAGAAAAGAGCAACAAAGATGATTAGGGGACTGGAGGCTAAAACATATAAGGAACGGTTGCTGGAATTGGGTATGTCTAGTTTAATGAAGAGAAGGACGAGGGGGGACATGATAGCAATGTTCCAATACCTCAGGGGCTGCCACAAAGAAGAGGGAGTCAAGCTATTTTCCAAAGCACCTGAAGGCAGGACAAGAAGCTATGGGTGGAAACTAAGCAAGGAGAGAAGCAACCTAGAACTAAGGAGAAATTTCCTGAATGGAGTGATCTCTCCACATATAGACAGAACTTCTGAGAAAAATATTAATTACACAAAATTTACACAAGTTTTTTTTTAATTTGATGGACAATTTTGAACTTGTTGATGCATGGATACATAAAAATGAATGTATATACTTACTTATCTGATCATATAAATTTTCTTAATTAATTAATTAAGACATGTTTTCAGATAATAATCTGGTTAGTTTAGTCTTTAAGATAGCAGTTAAATGCTGTTACAGAAGGAAGCAATATTGGAGGTCTATAAAAATAAATTTATGATTATTTTTATGAAAATAATCTTGTTACAAATATAAAAATGATTTGGAACACAAGCAAAGCTTTCATGAGAGATTATTTTATACAACATATTAGTGAACTCCAAAAGAAGGCATATGAGAAAATACAAGCTATTTTGATTGAGAAAAAAAAGCATAAAAAAGGCAAATATTTTTCAACAAATTAAGCTTGAGGAACAGTTATCAATTTTAACACTAAGAGAAATATACATATAAATATATTATGCAAAAAAAAAGATTTGAGTTTGCAAATAAACCAATTTTCATAATTTGTCATACAAATTATGAAAAGAATATTGAAACTATAGGAGAGAGATACTGTAATAACAGACAATATGTGCATGCAAAAAGTATTTCATCAATTTTACCCCAATTTATACAAAGGAGAAGAAATTTCCCTGGAGAAAATAGCTGAATATTTAAAGAAACAAAATTTATTGAAGATTACAGAAAAACAAACAGATTATGAATGGACCTATAACAATAAGGGAAGTTTGTAAAGCTATAAAAAAGACCAAAACAGGAGAAAAAATATCTGGTCCATATTGCCTGGACCAGATGGATTACTGACATCTTACTATAAATACTTTGTGGATTAACTTTTGCAATCTTTACAAAATATAATGAATTCCATTTTACAGAGGGAAAAGATGCCATAAAGGTGGAAGGAGGCTAATATAACTTTAAAGGACAATATTTGACTTCAACAAGAAACTATTAACTGATATCATTGTTGAATCATAATTATACATTTTTTACAATGATTGTGGTTGAAAGGTTCAAAATAATTTTGCAAGAATTTCTCCATGAGGATCAATGGAATTTTTTACCTTAAGGAATAACATTATAAATGGGTTAGATATTTTGGCCTATTTGGAGCAACAATGAAAGCCAAGTTGTGCTGATTTTCTTAGACACAGAGAAGGCCTTTGACTTGGTCTTTCCTTTTAAAGTTTTGGAAGATATTGATTTTGGAGAGAATGCTACTAAATGGATAAGAGCAAAAGGGCAAATAATTGTCAATGCAATCTAACGTAACCCTGTGGGATACAAAAAGGGACAAGAAAGGAATGCTTGTTGTCTCCTGTCCTGTTTATTTTTAGTTGAGTTTTAGTGTAAGTCATTTGGTGCAAAAAAGGTAGACGATTTTAGGTTCAAATGCATATACTGATTCAGAGGATTTAAAACGTTAATATATATCTGAAACCAGAACTTTTCTTCTTGGGGCTTATTGCCAGATCTTTCCATCTTAGTGCTACAGCAATCTTGCTGTGGTTATCATATACAAAAACAAAGATCTATGACTTTTTTTTTCTAACTGAGGTGGGGATTAGCTTGGAATTCCATATGATATAGAATTCCCTTCATCTATTTCAAGAGGTGACTAAGGCTTAACCAAACAAAAGAAAAATTGGAGATGATAATTCCTCCTCTAAAAATTGCATTATATTAAAGTATTTTCAGATAGTTTGGAAAGGCTGTAATCAAGATGGCCCAGCTAATCATCTCTGATGGCAGTACTATTTTGTTATTTAGTTTTGTTTTAAAAATTCAGAAAATTAGAATAATTACACAATAGTCTTCAATAAACGGTGTTAGTATAGTTTTATTATCAATTTTTCCAGGACATATAAAATGGTACAATTAAAGAAAGTAATTCAATTGTTGTTATTAGTGCCAGAATATTTTTTTCTTCTGTTCAGTCATGTCTAATTCTCAGAAAATGCCTGGACAAGTCCTTACGGTTTTCTTGGAAAGGTTATTCAGAAGTCGTTTGCCATTGCCTCCTTTCTAGGGTTGAGAGAAACTGACTGGCCCAAGGTCATCCAACTGACTTTGTGCCTAAAATGGGATTAGAGCTCATGGTCTCCTGGGTCCTAGCCTCAATTACTACACCAGAATTAATGCCAGAATTAATGTAGCAAAATATTGCAGAACTAAATTACATTTATTTTTCAATCAGTAGTATTCATAAGGTCCTATAGAAAGGTGCATTTGCTTTACAGTTACAATAGATGCACACTAGCACGCTCAGAAATACATTTTTCCCTGGGATGCATAGATTGATAATAATACAATGAAGTCTTTAACTAACTATATTTTTATAGCAAGTGATAACATCTATCACACACAAAAAAAAATATCAGACAACATTCTCCCAACTTTATCATGCCAATCAGGTTAATTTAGCTCACTGTGGATGATGGGAGAAAGATAGCAGTTTCTACATTACACTATTCTCCAAGAGTTTTTGCAAATAATCTTAGAGCAGGGCAGTTCCATAAAACCAAGTTGTTGTTTTTTTACCATACTATAATAAATTGAGCTAAAAGGCATTCACTACTTGCTGACACTGAATATGCAATGAATCGTCTGTATTAGAAATTTCCAGAACTAAACCAAGTCACCATTCGTTCTGAGTGTACACATCCTACGTTAAGGGCCAACAAACTATTGTTAACTCTCAATCCCATCTAGCTTGGCCATGGCAGCTGTAATACAACATGCCAGGACTTTATATGATGAGCTACCAAAAAAGAACCTTTGTACTTATTGGAAATAAGTATTCTCAGATCTGGACTAACCCCAGACCTTCCACAGCATGATCCATTGGATCTCCCCAATTAAGACTAGGAAATTATAAAAATTATTATGGTTGGTTGCATAGTCAGCCTGATGTTTAGACTAGAGCTGTCATCTTATTCATTTCACATCTTTCCAAGGTTGATGTTATAGTTCCTAGTGACTTTAGGAATACAAGCTAGCTGTACGCAATGGTGAGATTCAAATATGTGAACAACCAGTTCTCTGTGTGGATGCCGCTTCTGGGCCTGGGCAACAAAAAATTAGCTACCGGTTCTGCCGAAGTGATGTGAACCAGCTGAATTTCACCACTGGCTGTATGACTTTGAGCCAGTCATTCTCTCTCTCTCTCTCTCTCTCTCTCTCTCTCTCTCACACACACACACACACACACACACACACACAATTAGGAAGAAGGCAATACCAAACCACTTCTAAAAATGCTGCCATGAACATTGCATGGACTTTTCCATGTGATTTCCAGGAGTCAAGACTGACTTGGAAGCACATATGCACCTGTCACACAAACACACAAACACACATCCCAAGTTTGCACTAGCCCTACACAGAATTCAAGTGATATATTAAGGGAAGTTCAATAAGAGGTAAATGTAAAACAATACTATTAGTAAATGTGAGAGCTTGTTTGGTGACATGGTATTCTGCCTTAGGCCTGTAATTCATTATGATTGATAGCCAAAGATGGCTATCAATACTGCAAGAAAAAAGGTGGTATGCTTAGAAAAATGCTTGCTGTATTCAAGCAGTTCCTTAGCCACCTAGAGGAGATGATTCTTGGATAACCAGAGAAGAAGATCTTAAGGCCCTAGGCTAGAAACTGCAAGGCTGTGAGTCCTTGTCCTACTTTAGACTTAGTAGGGTGACCTTGAGCCAGACCTCTCTTTCAGCCCTAATAAGGAGATAGTGGGAAACAATTCTATGAAAATGCTGCCAAGAAAACTGCAGTGACAAGTCCAGGCAGTCACCAGGAGTCTTCATTGACTTGAAGGGACAAACAAAAATGGTTTTTATTGTGGGATCGCAAAATCCCGGGGTCCCGCTCCCTGCAGGACGGTGGCAACGTACGTCGGCCTAAACCAACGGGCCTCGCTTTAGGTTAGGAAACACACGGACAACATGCTTCTTCAGGTGAGATGGCAGGCAAAGACCCTGAAGCCTCTCCATGCCTCTCTTTTATTGGTACATTAGCGTCATAAAGGGGGGGGGTACAAAAGGACAATAGGGGGATGGTTCTTCATTGCCATACACAAAGAACAGGAAACTTAAGTCAAGGAGGTACTAATTCAAGGTAAGCTTTTCAGGAGAAATGAAACTTAAGTCAAGAAACGAAACCTAAGGCAGGCTCTTCAGGAAAAACGAAAC